>NC_056738.1:329002840-329137870 GCF_019279795.1 Protopterus annectens | reverse complement strand
CCTTTTGGAGGTTGCACCTGTAAGAAATCTTTCACAGTCTGCATAGATTTAGCTTTATCTTCCATCTTTTAACACTTCTTCAGCCTTATTACCAAAGAGACGGCCCTGTTGTAAAGGAGAATCCAACAATTTTGCTTTAACATGGTCAAGCAGAGTTTGCTCTTTGAGCCAGGCATGCCTTCTTAGCACAGATCTGGTTTACAGCAGCCCTGCAAGAGGCCTCCAAGGAATCAAAACCACATTGCAAAGTATGTTTTCCAACTTGTTCAGCTGAATGTAATAAATCCTGCAAATCTTTATTTTCCACACAGTCAGAGATTAACATCATTTTCTGTTTAAGTAGTCCCACAATATGCTTGTTGATATTTAAGCATATGAAATTGACAGTTTAAAGCCCTGATTGCCAAGGTTGCATTAGTGTAAACCTTCTTACCCCATCTATCCAACGCCCTAGAATCTCTATCAGAAGGGGTAGGATTTTTTGCATTAGAAGCCTTAATGCCCTTGGGACCTTGAGAAATGGTTTCAAGGTCAGCAGTAGGATTTTTGAAAAGGAATTTTGTGGGAGTCAGGAACCCTGTAGTATCTGTCGGGCTAACTAGGAGCCGGAGGCAGAAAATCAGGAGTCGTACTAGATTCTGAAAAAACATCAATGTCCAGAATCGGAGGTATAGTCAAAGGCCTATGCTGAGGAAGAAGAAAATTCCTAATTCTCTTTTTTGATTCAGGGAAATCCTGACTTTCCCAGTGGAAATGTTCCCTTAAGGTATGCAAACTTTCCACAAGAGAAATCCTCAGGGGGTGAAGCAGAAGGAATGGAATCTCTGTGTCAGAGTCCTCATAAGTAGGTACAGATAAATCCTGTTCAGCAGAAGAATCAGAAGAAATAGAATCCTGATCAGAAGATACATAATCAATTTCTTGCTTAGGCCTCTTAGCAGGAGGGGGTTGGCTACCCCTGATCAAGGTAATTAAATATTCAGCCATTTTGATCATTTGCTTTTTAGGCATAGGGGCCTGCACACGTGGCCCAAGCGTAGTTTTTTTTAGACATAGAAGTAGATTTTGGCCTTAGTTTTGAAGATGGCATTGGTTTAATATACAAATCTTTAGGCCTGAAAACACCCTCAGAAGCCGGTGCCTGCAGAGCGACTCCAAACCCATCTAAGATAGAGACATCTGCGGGTTCAATACTTAAAGCATCTCGCGGCATACCGGACTCAGAATGGGTCTCAGTAGAGGCCTGCGAATCAAAAGTAGCGGGCATCAGGGGCTGCAAAGGTGCCTCACTGAGTACCGGCGAACTAGCGACTGGCTTAGGAGAAGCGTCGTCAGTTTTGGACCTCGATGGCCTGTGTCTTTTCTTTGCGTTTTTTAGGTATTCCAGTAGTCGGATTGCTAACCGTCATTTCTGGATAGTTAAATTGTGAGCCAAAATATTTACAAGCAAAAATGTACAGACGTTTAATAGTGTGTTGATTAAATCTAGCACAAAACCGACAGCACGGTACGTTATGATCAGGGCCTAGGCAAGGAATACAGTACAAATGAAAATCCTTGAGGTATTTGCTTCCCACAAGTAATGCAATTATTAACTTTTACTGACATCGGTAAGGAGCAAGAAAATGTTTCCCCACCGGGGTACTTAGCTTTTAGTTGAAGACTTCGGTTCTGAAACTCGAAAACAAAAATTTCAGGAGTCTGCCGACCGGCACTTGCGAACTGCTTCTGCTTCGGGCACCACACAGCAAGAAAGACTGATGTAACGTCATCGGCTGCATGTTTTATACCCCTGACGACCTGATGTCATGGAAGAAGGGACAGCAACCGACGCAGGACCCAAGACTTTATTAATCAGGCCGACAGAGCAACCTGCCAGCAGATAACCCAAATGTAATGACTGCAACAGTGAAACACTAAGAACATCCTTGACCCCTTGTTCTACTGGAACAGGCTGAACAGCTCTGATATTGAGCAGGGAAAGCATTTGCTTTTGAGCCTCTTGCCCACTTGGTTTGGAGGAAGGTCTGGAAACCCTCTTGGGGTTGGCAGTGAATGGAAGTAGAATTTGTACTCCTGGGATACAATGTTTAGGACTCAGCGGTACTGAGTAATGGACATCCAGTTTTTTGCATGAAGGGCTAGTTTTCCTCCTAGGAGCACAAGTAATTGGGCAGGGCTGGGAAGGAGAATTGCAAAGTCATTGTGAACTTTTTCCATAAGGGGGCGGCTTACCACTCCCTGTTTTTGGGGTGGGGGCACTCCATTGTTTAGATCTCTGCATACCCTGAGACTGTAGTCTGGGTGGCCTGTTTCCCCTGGGTCTGGTCTGGGAACGCCTGAAAGGGGCTGGAAAGGACCAGTTTTTAGATTCCAATGCCTATTGAATCTAGGTGGTTGGACTTGTAATTCTTGGACAGTTTGCATAGATTTAGCATTTTCTTCCATCTTTTTAAAAGACTACTTCTGCTTTGGTGCCAAACCGTCTTTATTTAAAGGAGTGTCTAGTAATTTGGATTTGACATGATCTGACCAGGCTTGTTCCTTCAGCCAAGCATGCCTTCTCAGTACAGACCCAGTGACTGCAACCCTGCAAGATGCTTGTAGGGCATCAAAGCCACACTGCAAAGTATGCTTACTAACTTGGTTTGCAGAATATATTAGCTCTTGTAGGTCTATTTTCTGCATGATCTGGGATTAATACCATTTTTTGTTTAATTAGTTCCATAATATGTTGCTGATACTTCAACATGTGAAAATGGCAATTCAATGCCCTGATGGCAAGAGTTGCAGAGGTATATACCTTCACCCCATCTGTCTAAAGCTCTGGAATCCCTGTCCGAAGGGGTAGGAATTTTGGCTGTAGTAGCCTTAATACCTTTAGGTCCCTAGGAAATGGTCTCTGGATCTGCAGTAGGATTCATGAAGAGAAATTTGTGGGAATCAGGTACTCCCTGTAGCATCTGTCAGGTTTCCTAGGGGCCAGGGGGTAATGCATCTGGAGTAAGACTGGATTCCATAAAAACATCTACAACATCCAGGACAGGGGGTATAGCTAGAGGGTACCTGCCAAATCTTCGAACACTCAAAATTTTGAACATTACATGGTCGAGACCAAACGTTGAAAATTTTGAGTGCTCAAAGACAGACTATCAACGGCACCGTACGGTGCAGATAGGGATAATTTCCCTTTTTTGCACTCAAGTGCGGTCTCGGAGTTGGTATATTTAAGTAGGCGGGGTGTGGGGGGTGCAGGGGGGCTTGCCCTCCTGCCTACACTGTTAGTGTTTTTTCTCTGTTTTTTTTTTTTTTTTTAATGTTCAAACATCCAAATGGCTAACATTTGGTCTCAACCATGTAATGTTCAACATTTTGGATGTTCGAACATTTAACATAGACCCTAGCTAGAGGCCTGTGCTGAGGCAACCAATTCTTCGAGTCTCTTTTTGGACTGAGGGTAGTCTTGGCATTCCCAGTGGAAATGCTCTCAAAGTAGGCAAGGTTTCACAAAAAAGAAAAATCCTCTGGAGGGGAGGCAGAGGGAATGGATTCCTCTGCATCTGAATCCTCATAGGCTGATAAGGGCACGTCCTGATAATCAGAAGGGTCATAGTCATCGGACTCCTGGTCTGTAGAATCAGAAGGCAATTAAATTCTTAGTCTCTTAGCAGGGGAAGGCTGGCTTCCCCTAATTAGGGTAATGAGGTATTCGGCTATTCTAAGCATTTGTTTTCGTGGCATGGGAGTTTGAGAAAGTTTTGGTCGGTTTTCTAGGAGTAGTGCGTACTCTGGGCCTAAGAAACAGTCATTTTGCCTAAAATGAAGTTGTCTGTTTGATTCGAACATTGGTAGGATGGAATACACCCTCAGAAGCGGGTGCCTGCACAGCGGCTCTGGACCCATCCAAGGTAGAGACATCAGCAGGTTCCATAGTCGAAGCATCTTGTGGCATACTGGACTCCAAATGGGTCTCAGCAGAGGTATGCAAATCCAGAGAAGCGGGCATCAGGGGCTGCAAAGGCGCCTCACTGAGTACCGGTGGACTGGTGACTAGCTTAATGGAAGCGTCTTCTGCAGTTTTGGACCTATGCAGTCTATCTTTATGTTTTTTCGAAAGATCTGTAGTCGGATGGCTTATCGAAGCCATTTTGGAATATGGAGAATGAGAGCGAAAGAATTCAGCGACAGATAGCCTGACGACGAACGGTTTGGGCATTAAAGAACAAAACCGACAGCGAGGGACATTGTGGTCTGAGCCTAAACAGGAGATGCAGTAAAAATAAAAATCTACGAGGTATTTGCTTTCCACAGGCAAGACAATTGTTAACTTTTTATGACATCAGTTAGAGCAAGAAAAAAGGATGTAAAAAGATTTAAAGATAATCCGCAATTTAAATAAAACGGAATTGAACAAACTTGGTAAAAAACTGCATTTATTCCTTATACTGAGCGCTTTCACCCACAAGCATCGTGGGTTTCTTCAGAGTTGAAGAAACCCACGATGCTTGTGGGTGAAAGCGCTCAGTATAAGGAATAAATGCAGTTTTTTACCAAGTTTGTTCAATTCCGTTTTATTTAAATTGCGGATTATCTTTAAATCTTCTTACAAGTTTTTGAGTTTTGCCAAGAAAAAAGGATCCCCAATGAGGTACTTAGCTTTAGAAGACTTCAAGATAACTTGAAAATGAAAATATCAGGTAGCAGCCGACCGGCGCTTGCAAACTACTACTGCTTTCGGCTCCTCCTCGGCAAGAAAAACTGATGTAATGGCATCGGCTACCTGTTTTATACCCCTGACGACCTGATGTCATGGAAGAAGCGACAGCATCAGATGCAGAAATACGAAGACTCTGGTATTTGGGCCGACTGAGGGCAACCTGCAGGCAGATAACCCAAGTGTGATGACTGCAACAGTCAAACATGAAGAACATCCAGTGCTGCCTTGGCCAGTAGGGAGTCACCAACAAGATTTTTGGTCAGTAGGACTCTCTGGATCAGAGGGAAGAGGGGAGGCATACAGGAATCTCCGCTTCCAAGACATTAAGGCGGCATCTTTTTGCAAAGCCTTCGGGTTGAGAGTTCTGGAGCAGTAGCTCAGGACTTGCCTGCTTGTGGAGGAGGCAAACTTATCTGTGGAATACCCTACCTATGGATCACATCTAGGAAAACGTCTCTTGACAGCATCCATTTGTGACTGTCTGAGGTGGTCCTCCTTAGAGAGAGTCTGCCTGACAACTGTGTTTGGATGGGATGTTGGCTGCTTGGAGGGAGATCCCTGGCAGATACCCAGATCCCATACCTGTAGAGCTAGCCTGCAGAGGAGGTAGGACTTCATCCCTACTTGCTTGTTCAAGTACCATATCACTGTAGTGTTGTCCGTAAAGATCTTCAGGATGCCCTGTCTGCGGAAAGGTTGGAAGGCCTGCAGGGCAAAAAGAATGGCTGACATTTCCTTGATGTTGATGTGCCAGTGTTTGCCTGTCCACAAACCTTGCACTGCTCTTGCGTCCAAAGTCGCCCCCCCCCCCGCCCGCCCAGATCAGACATCTGTGTGCATTATTTGGGAAGGGGAGGGCATTTGACAAGGTAGGCCCGGGTTTTGGGCAACCTGGGTTAGCCACCACTTAAGTTCTTGGTGGAGGCAGGGCTGAAGGGGCATCCTGAAATTGAGGGGGTGAGAGAGCTGGGTCCATACAGAGTGCAGATACCAGGGCATTTTCCTCATGTGGAACCTTGCCAGGGGTAGCATGGGAATAGCGGCTGCCATGTACCCAAGGAGTCCGAGGAATTCCCTCAGAGTCAGGATGGGCGAGACGAGGGCAGACTGTAGAAGGTGGCTCAAGGAAAGTACTTTTTCCTCTGGTAGGAAGGCCATCCTGAGGTCTGTCCTGATTCTGCATCCTAGGAAGACAGTCTTGTGTAGGCTTTAGTTGGGATTTGCAGCAGGAGCATGAGCTCTTCCTTTGCGTGGGTGAGGAGGGTTTGTTGGTCTGCTTGAATGAAAAGGTAGTCTAGGTATGGGAAAATTTGCATTCCCTTGTCCTGCAGTAAGCAATGACTGGGGCTAGGCATTTTGTAAACACTCTTGGTGCAGTGGAGAGTCCAAAAAGCAAGCCACAGAATTGAAAATGAGGAGCCTGCTTTGAATCTGATGTCTAGGGTCACCATGAAGGCCTGAGAAAGAAGAGAATGGGAATTGTTATCCTGAAGGAGGAGACCTTCAAGAAAAGGTTGAGACGGGAAAGATCTAGGATGGGTCTCCATGGTCCCTCCTTCCTGTTCACCAGAAAGATTCTGGAATACAAGTATTTCCCTCAAGATGGGGGGGGGGGGACTAATTCTATGGCGTCTTGGAGTAACAGCTTGTTTAGGACCTCGGGTAGGAAGAACTCTTGATTGGGGGGGGGGGGTGAAGAGGTATAGGTAGTCGTGAAGGTGGAGAAATCCAAGACATTAAGTAACCCTCCTTCAGGATCGTCAAAACCCATTTGTCGGATGCGACTAGGGCCCAAGCAGGGAGGCAGTGAGAGAGACGGGAAGATAAGAGGTATGGTGGGAGGAGGTGGGGGAAGAAAGGGAGGCAGGCAGTCAGACACTGCCTGCCCTTTTTGGAAAGTAAGGTCTCGAGGCAGTCTGAGGAGTCATAGGCTGAGTAGATTGTCTCCTGAGGGGGCTTCTAGACCTGGAGGGGGCAGAGGGCCTAGAAGTTTTCCTTATGAACTGCATCTTAGCTGGGTAGTTTCTCTGGAACTTTGGGATTGGACAGACAAAGAGATTGCTTTAAGTCTTAGGAGTTCTTTCCCTTTTTGTTGGAATGACTTGAAAAAGTCCGCCACCTTGGTGCCAAAAAGGGCAGAGTGATCCAAGGGTGCATCCAAGAGTTTGGCCTTGAAGTCATCCAGGAGGGGCTGCAGATGCAGCCAGTAGTATCTCAACAGACAGATGCAGCTGACCTGACAGTGGTCTCAGCTGCATCATGCACACATCTGAAAGAGTGTTTATTAACTTGACAGATTAGCCCGAGCAAGGAAGACAGGGATGCCTTTGCAGCACAGTCAGGGATGTCATTGAGATCTTCAGAGGCTTTCTCTAGTAAAGCCAGGGAGTACTTGGCCATGTGTGACTGCTAATTTGTAGCTCTAAAAGCTAAGGTAGCAGAAGGGTAAATCTTCTCCCACTTCTCCATGGCCTACGTGTCTATCTGCAGGCAGGACAGTGTTAGTAGGGAGAAGCTTGGTTGCCCTATCAGTAGCAATAGTAGTAAGTAGCTGGGTCTGCTGGAGGGCACTTGAAAAGGCATTTCTCTGCATCAGTTACCCTGTATAATCGGTCTGCCCTTCTAGAGGCAGGTGGCTGTAATCTGGATTCAAGCATGCTGCAACAAAAGCATCCAGGCAGGCTGGACAGGTGGAATAGAAGCCAGGTTACGAGACTCCAGCTGGATCAGGTCACAGAACCTTTTTTGGGCCTCAGACATATCTTAGCAATCTTATTTAAAATGTTCTTTCATAAGGTTGACTGTGCCACCAAAGGTAATGTCTTCCACAGGGGAGTCAGGTTGTACAGAGGCTTCTTCCAGGGATCCATACCCCAGAGGGGAAGAAATCTGTGAAGAGTAGGACAAGGAATCCTCTGAGGAGGATGACATTTCCTCCTCGGCAGGGTGGCTAGGTGTTCTCAGGCAGGAGAGGCCTTGGGCTGAGAAGAGGTGAAGCAGCTGAAGGAAGGTTTGCAGCAGGCCTAAGGGCCAGGAAAGTGTATTAGAGGCTCTGGGTGAAGGCCTGCCAGTTGGGCAAGGTTTCTTGGGTTGGCAGAATATGCCTAGTCTTTTGTTTCTTCTTGGTAGGCCTAGCCGGCGTCCGGCTGGCAGTCGGCCTGGAAGTCACAGAAGGAACAGCAGAGGCCTGGTCCGAAGGGCTCATCTCAGTTACTGGTTCCCCTGGCGGCTGGATCAGTCGCTGGAATATTCGCCCCGGACGTATCGTCCGCTTTGGACTGTGTGGCCTCCTGACAGGTACTTGCTTTATCCGAAGTGGCAAACGCCGGTTCCTCGGCCAAGAGGATTGCTACAGGCTGAGACTCGGCGGAGGGAGTCGCAGAGTAAGCAGACGGCCATGTGGGCTTGGCCCGCTTCCTGGGTGGTTTGGATGGGGTGTCAGAGGCGGCTTCCATACAAAGTGTGATCTGTCTAAGGCGTTGGCTTTCAAGATACAAGTTTAGTGCCTGAAGTCGGCGAAGAAGGGTCTTAGGGACGAACGACTTACAAATAGAACAGTTTGTATAATTGTGATCCTTGCCCAAACAAGAGACACTGGTCGTGGGTGGGTGTATTTATGGGGAATTGGACGACCACAGTTGCACTTGCTCTTACTGGATATTAACAGACTATAATACTACAAAAAAGGACTGAAATAATCCCAATGGGGTACTTATCTTGATGCGAAACTGATCAGACGTCGGCGAGTAGCAGGAACACCTGGCGTATGGCTGGCAGCTGATAAGTTCCGAGGGCCAATGAGCGCAGACGTCACATTTATGGCCCATGTACCTGCCAACGCGCAAGACGTCTGAAGCACCATCTGGGACTGGAAAAGCTTTGGAAACAAGACAAGCTGATTAAAAGAAGGGTAAACCCACTAGTGAATACTGAACACTGGAATAGGACATTGCAGATTTCTCTCACCGTCTCCCTGTGGGTCAGGGAAAAGGGTAGGCAGGTGGATGGGTTGGTTCAGGGAGAGGTCATTCACAACTTTCGGGGAGAAAAATGGTTTAATCCTTAGTGTCACCCTATCTGGATGGAAAACCAGAAAAGGCGGTACCAGCCATAAGGGCTTGTAGTTCAGAGACCCTCCTGGCAGAGGTGAGGGCCACTAATAAAACACTTTTCCAAGTAAAGAGTTTTACGGATGCTTTGTCCGCAGGTTCAAACCGAGGTAAAGTAAGTTTTTCTAGCACATTGTTAAGGTCCCAGGGTGGAGGACATGGTTTCCTGGGTGGTCTCAAATGTAGCACTGATTTGAGGACGAGTTTAACAGGAAACCTGGATGTCAGAGGTGGGTCAAAGGGGATTAGTGACATATCGCTTTTCAGCAGATCCAACTCTTTTGTGACACCAAATAGAAAACCTTTTCCATTTTGCAGTGTAGGATTTCCTTGTGTTGGGTTTCCTGGCCTCCTGCAGGACATTAAGCACTTCCTCATTATACAGGTGTCTAAAGGAGATCAGAATCCTATCATCCACAGGGTGAGCTGTAGAGACTGCCAATGTGGGTGTATCTGCGTCCCCTTGTACTGTGTGATGAGGTCCACTGAGGGAGGGTAAACTTGTGATGATTGCCCTTGGACAAAAGGAGAAGAGAGAACAAATGCTATCTTGGCCAGTAGGGAGTCACCAGCAGGATTTTTGGTGAGTCCTGCTGAATCTTCAGCAGTATCTTCTGTATCAGGGGAAAGGGAGGGAATGCATACAAGAATTCCCCTTTCAGGTTATTGAGAAGGCATCTGTTGCCAGTGCCTAGGGGTCTTAAGTCCTGGAGCAGTAGTCCAGGAGTTGCCCGTTTATGGAGGAGGCAAACAGGTTTGAGATATACCCCACCTGTGGACCAGATTCAGGAAGGCATCTCTCTGAAGCATCCATTTATGGTTGTTCGACTTGGTTCTGCTTAGACTTGCTAGAGTATTGTGAAGTGAGGAAACGTGGGCTGCCTGTAGGGTGAAGCCCTTTGAGGTGGCCAATTCTCATACCTGAAGAGCTAGCCTGCATAGGAGGTATGATCTTGTCCCTCCTTGTTTGTTGATATACCACAGGATGGTAGTGTTGCCTGTGTATATCTTGAGGGTTCCTGCCTCTAGGAAGGTGAGAAAGGCTTCAAGAGCAAGAAGGATTGCTCTCATTTCTCTGACATTTAAGTGTTCTAGTTTGTGTCAGTCTACAAACCTTGCACTTCCCTTTGCCCTAATGTGGCTACCCACCCTTGGTCTGAGGCATCTATGTGTATTGTCTGGGAGGGGATCTGGGTCCGAAGGGGGAGCCCTGTGTTGTGGGATACCTGGGTCACCCACCATTTCAGTTTTCATTAAGCAGGGAAGTAGGGGGACCCTGAACTCTACATGGTGAGAGTGCTGGGTCCAGACTGACCTAGAGTACCACTGTAGTTTCCTCATGTGCAGTCTTGCATGGGGATGGTAGCTGCCATATAGCCTAGAAGTCGGAGAAACTGCCTTACAGTCAGGTGAGTTGCCTGAAGGGCATCCAGTAGGTATTGGGGCAAGGAAATCACCTTTTCTGGAGGTAGGAATGTCTTAATAATGTCTGTCCGAATTCTGCAGCCCAAGACAACCATGTCCTGTGTTGGTTCCAGATTGGATTTCGGGAAATTTATCAGGAATCCCAAGGACTCCAGAAGTTGTACAAGAGTCCTGGTGTGAAGGCGCAGGGTCTTATCGACTGCCAGAATGAGTAGATGGTCTAAGTAGGGGAATATTTGGATTCCCTGGGTGCAACAGTGCGCAATGACTGGAACCAGACATTTTGTGAATACTCTGGGGGCAGTAGATAGCCCAAAGGGTAATGCACAGAACTGAAAGTGGGATGATTCAGCCAGGAATTTCAAATATTTTCTGATGTGTTTGAAAGGGATATGGAGGTAGGCATCCTTTATGTTCAAGATTACCATGAATCCATGAAACAGGAGAAGTGGAAAGAGTGTAGGCGGGGTGAGCATCCTGAAGGTAGGTACCTTCGGGAAAGGATTTAGCAGTGAGAGGTCTAAAATGGGACTCCAAGGCTGGTCCTTTCTGGGCACCAGAAAGATGATTGAGTGAAAGCCTTTTCTGTTTGATTCTGATGGCACGCATTCAACAGATTTGCGACCACGGGAAGATGCCAAAGCTAAGCCTGGGAAAGGCTGCAAAGTAGGGGATACCAATGCTGCCTGGGCCAATCTGGTGCTATAAGAATAGCCTTTGTTTTTTGTCCCTTATCTTTAGCAGCACTCTGGGAAGGAGAGGCAGAGGGAAAGCACAAATTGAGAGTTGTGTCCATGGAAGGACAATGCGTCCATTCTCCAAGCTTTGTTGTGAAACTCCCTGGTGCAGAAGGTTGGAAGGAGAGGACTGGTGTGAGAGGAGAAAAGATCCACTTGTGGAGTGCCCTAATGCTGAGGGATGCGATGGAAAATGATCTTGTTCAGTTGCCACTCGTGAGGATCCAGAACATGTCTGCTCAAATGATCCGTCAAGGAGTTTAGCCTCCCTGGGAGATACTGGGCTATTAGATGTATGTCCATGGAAGCAGCTCAAGACCACAGTCTCATGCTTTGTCTGCACAAGGGGTAAGAGCAAGTCCCCCTCTGCTTGTTTATGTACCACATGACTGTGGTATTGTCTGTCCTGATCAGTGGAGCTCCAGGGTAGAGTAGGTCCTTGAAAGCCAGCAATGCCTGCTGCACTGCCATCTAATCTTTTAAGTTTATGTGCAGATGAATCTGCTGGGTGCTCGAAGTCTCCTGTATGCCCCTGCCTTCCAGATGAGCCCCCAGTGCATAATTGGAGGAGTCTGTGGTGAGAGTCTGGCTGGGAAGTGGTGGGCAGAAAGGCAGACCCTTGTTCTTAAAACAGGCTGTCGCCCACCAGAGAAACTCCGTTTGTAGACAGGGAATTAGGGGAAGAATCAAGTTCTGTGTGTTGACACCAAAGGTCCTTGAGGTACCAGTGAATTTTTCTCATATGCAGCCTTGCTTAAGGGATCATCAGAATACATGAAGCCATGAACCCCAGTGCTTGGAGGAATTGCCTTGCAGAGAGATGGGTCATGCTTGCCAAGTTCTTGAAGTAAGCTGAAATCTTCTCGTTTCTCTTGAGGGAGGAATACCATCTGTGTGGCTGTATTCAGACTCTCGCCCAGGAAAACAATCTCCCTTGTAGGAACCAACTTTGACTTATTTTCGTTGTGTGTAACCCAAAGAGGTGAGAATGTTCTTCACGAAGTCCAAATCCTTTTCTAGCTGTTCTGGGGAGTTTGCTTTAATGAGACAGTCGTCCAGGTAAGGATAAATTTGAATGTTTCTCTGCTTGCAAAAAGCAATGGCTGGAGCTAGGCACTTTGTAAAAACTCTGGGAGCAGTAGATAAGCCAAAGGGCAGTGCAGAGAACTCAAAGTGTTGCTTCCCCAGCCCTGAAACGAAGGAACTGCCTGCAAACTTTCCATTATTGGGATGTGCAGATAAGCCTCCTTGGGATCCAAAGTTACCAGCCATGAATCCTTGCCCAGCATGGGTAACTGTTGAGTGAGCGTCTTGAATTTGGGAATCACCAGAAAAGGGTTTAGAATAGACAGATTCAGAATAGGGAACCAGGTGCCCCCTTATTTGGGTACCAAAAAATGTCTTGAATAAAAACCTAGACCTGCCTGATTTGCAGGAACTGGCTCTATAGCCCCCATAGTCAGAGAAGAAATTTGATCTTCTACCTCTGCCCTGAAAGTTCTGGGTATGTCTGGGTACCCCTTGTGGAACAGAGAAGGTGTGAAAATAAAACTTGTAACCTTGGTTTACTATACTGACCACCCATTTGTCGTCTGTGATGGTAGACGACACCTCTGTGAACCTGGCCAACCTCCACCCCCCCCCCAAAAGAAACCCAGGAACCGCAGAGGTAGGCACAAGTAGGCCAGACACATTGAGAATGCTTGCTTTGGGAAGCTGGCTTAGAACTCCCGATTTAGCAGAAGAATGCCATTGCTTAGCCCTTTGAGCGGCAGAAATCTGCCCTCTGGAAGATCAAAAACCTTTAGGCCTAGAGCAACCCTGCTTGCCAAGATCAAGGAAAGACCAATTCTTGGAAGGATAATGCCTACTAAACCGAAGAGGCTGAACCTGAAGGAAATATTTTACAACTTGCATAGATTTTGCCTAATCCTCCTCCTTCAGTAACTCCTCAGCCTTGTTACCAAACAGATTGTCTTTGTGCAAAGGCACATCCAGCAATTTAGATTAACAGGTTCAGAAAGAGGCTGCTCCCTGAGCCAAACATGCCTTCTAATAACGGAACCAGTGGCTGCTGCTCTGCAGGAAGACTCCAAAGTGTCAAAACCACAATGTAGTGAATGCTTATCAACTAGCGTGGCAGAATTCACTAAGTCATGTAAATGTGTTCTCAGACATGGAAGGAATATCCCCAAGTTTAGCCTTAATAGCCTCCAAAGTATGCTGCTGATACTTAAGCATGTGAAAAAGGCAATTCACAGATCTAATGGCAAGAGTTGCAGAGGTATAGACTTTTTTGCCCCACCTGTCCAAGGCCCTAGACTCCTTTATCAGAAGGTACAGGGTTTTTAGCAATAGTAGCCTTAACACCCTTGGGGCCTTCAGAAATAATCTCAGGATCAGCAGTAGGATTTTTAAAAAGGAACTGATGAGAATCAGGAACCCTACAATACATATTAGGTTTTCTGGGGGCAGGAGGAACAGAATTAGGAGTTAAAGAATTTTCCATAAAAACATCATCCACAACTTCCAAACCTGGAGGTAGTCAGAGGCTTATGCTGTGGCAAATCCAAAAATTCCCTGATTTGTTTCTTAGAATGAAGAAAATCCTGACATTCCCATTTAAAGTGCTCCCTAAGAGTATTCAAAGTATCCCCAAAGGAAAAATCTTCTGGAGGGGAGGCAGAAGGGATAGAGCCCAAAGCATCAGAATCCTCAAAGCCAGAAAAAAGTTGAAAATTTCCTTCACCATCGGAAATACTGGAAACTTCAGAATCTGAAGCAGATAAAACATCAGGAGACAATTCCCTAGCCCTCTTGGAAGGGGAGGATGAGAGCCCCTAATCAGGGGAAAGAAGATAATCAGCCATCTTTACGAAATGGGACTGAGGCACAGGAAGGGAGGCAGACACCTGCTTGTGAGTAGATTTGCAGCTGGTAGGTTTGCTAGTAATCAGGAGGGACTCGGAAGGCCTAGCAACTGCAGAAGTCTGAACTAAGGTAGCCGGTCTGGTTCTGGTCTCATGTCAAAGAGAAGAGGCGTCAGAAGCCAGTGCCTGTATAGTGTCTCCAGACCCATCTGAGGCGGTGGCAGGCAGAGGGTCTGAAGACGAACTCCATAAAGGTCTCGGCAGAGGCCTGCGGCTGAAAATCTGCGGACTGCAGGGGCTGTGAAAGCGCATCACTGACTACCAGCGGGCTGACTACCAATTTCACCGGTGCATCATCAGCAGACTTAATCCTAGGCCTGTCGCGGCCCTTGTCTTTGTGTTTCCTAAGTATTGTGTTGAGAGACCAGAAGACACCATACCGATGAACTTGGGCCAGACTCCGAAATGCTTATACAAAATCTTAGCTCTACAGCGTATGGTACACGGGTTAAAGGAAGCACAGAGATCGCAATAAGGGACGTCGTGCTCAAGGCCCAAACAAGTTATACAATAGGAATGGAAATCACGGTGCAGAATCTGATTTCCACAGGCAAGACAGTAATTAACTTTATCTAACATTCGTTAAAGCAAGAAGAGGATCCCCAATGGGATACTTATCTGAGGGAGTCTTCATCTTGATAGTCGGAAAGCAAAAAGAAAATAAACGGCCGACCGGCACGAGTGCGAATTGCATCTGCTTTGGGCTCCGCGGCAAGAAAGACTGAGGAAATGGCGTTGGCTGCCTCCCTTTATACCTGACTTTCTGACATCAGCTTTATACCCAACGGCAGCCGATGTCATATACAAAGGACTCTGGTATTCGGGCCGACTGAGGGCTACCAGGAGCCGGATAACCAATATGTTAGGACTGCAACAGTGAAACACGAAAATAAGGTTTTCACCTCCCAGGCTGGCAGACACCTTTATCAACATTAGTACACTGAGTATAAAGGGAGCCAGCATGAGTCATCACTTTAGTATTTTCTTGACCTGCTTAGAAGCCCTTAAGTGTACCCTAGAAGGACCCAGCTAGTGTGGATCCAAGGAGGCCCCAAATGTATCCAAGGTGGGCCAAGGTACAGTGGACCCAAACAAGGGTTGGGAGGTGTAAGGTCTTTAGTTTATTCTAGTAGCCCATCTGGTAGGCTGAAGGGGTAGGTGGGAGGGAAAGATGACTGCAACAGTGAATACACTGACATCTACATTTATGGTAAGTGTACACAATTGTACTATGTTCATCTTTCACAGTTGCAGCCTTGACTGTTGAAGATTCCCAAAGCTTTAGAGGGTGGAAGGAGACAGAGGATTTGCTGCAGGACTGCAGATGCAAAACCTGCTCTAGACTTGGAAAAGGTTGCCAAGATAGTAGTGCCTATGAAGGTATGCACAGAAGACCAAGTGGCTGCCTCCAAGAAGTCCTTCATGGGAACCGTTTTGAAGAACTCTGTAGAACTAGCTGTGGCCCTAGTAGTGTGTGACCTAATCAAATGAGGGGGCCTTTTGCCATAATGACTAACAGAAAGATGCAATGAGAAATCCACTTGGAAATGGTCCGTTTAGAAATTGGTTTTCCTTCAGAGCCTGGGGCAAATGTAACAAACAGCTGGTTTGTTTTCCTCAACGATTTAGTCTTGTCCAGGTTGAAGCGTAGTATCCTATGTACATCCAGAGTGTGCAGCAATCTTTTCCCTCTTTTGAGGATTGGGAAAGATGGTGGGTAGATGAATGGCCAAGATTCAGACACATGTTAATCACCACCTTAGGCATGAAGGAAGGATTAGTTTTGAGGGAGACCGTCTTTAATGGAAGATAATGAAAGTTTCTACTGCCATGAGGGCCTGTAACTCTGAAACCTCCTAGCCGAAGTGATAGCCAGTAATAGGGCTGTTTTCCAGGTCTGAAACCTAAGGTGGTAGATGCTTGCAGACTCAAAAGGAGGCAAAGTTAAACTTTTCTAGGACAAAGTTGAGGTCCCAAGGAGAGGTGGTTTCCTCCTGGGGGGCCTAATGTGAATAACTCCCTTAAGAAATTTCTTCAAAGTGTAAGAATAATTCCTCTCGAAAGTAAAACCAATTGCCACAAATAGGAACACAGTCAGCCAAAGCAGCACTCCTTAGGAACCACCATAACTCCAATAAAATACAAAAACCAGTTCAGTTAAGCGCGTTCATCCCAAATTACATAGGACTTCATCAGCACAGTGACAGTAAAATAACCCCAACCTTAAAAATACTCTGTATGAGCTTAATTGGTCGTAATTAACCCAGATATGTTAAATTAATATGTAGAAACTACAATGAAATAAAATAAAAATGGTGAAATAGAATAAAATAATCATAGTAATATAACAGTTTAAAAATATATAAGCACACCTATTTTGTTAAAATATTTAAGGTTAAAAAATATTTTAGATTAAACACGATGTTGATGCTGACATTAATTCTAGGAAATTTTGTGGCATTAAGCCTTAACTGCCCCTTAAGTTCAGTGACAGTCAAATTTTCATCCACGACAAACTGTCTTTCACAATTTGTTCCACCACAAAGAATCCAAACCCATGATCCCGATTGCTATTTGTATGTCTATAAAGGACATTGATCAACCTTTTATTTTTAATGTCAGTTAAATATTCGTATTATTCTATCCTTAAATTGTGTGCAAGTCCTTCCTATATAAAATGCCAGGCAAACTAATAATTTTGCCATATACATCACATTCTTACTTCGGCAATTATAATGCCCTCTGATGTTGATGACTTTTCCATTAAACCAAAATTTACTTTCAGTCACCAATATATATGGCATTGGGTACACATACCACATTTAAAGTTGCCGGCTGTTTTGCGTCCATCAATAGAACTTAGCAAGACAGTTCCCAGAATATTCTTGAATGACCCATCCCTTCTATATAGGAAACTGGGCTCATCACCTAGCATTGATTGCTGCCTCGTCTGCAATATTTCCCAGTTTTTCCTAACTGCTACTATATTGTTAAAATCTATTGTATGTGGAAATAAAACTCCTGCCCATGTGTTTCTTCTAGTCAATTCTACTTGCCGTATTTTATATCACCATACTCAACGGTGTTATGACCTAAAATTGCCTTATAAACATTTTTTAACCCTTGTCGGATACTTGTTTAATTTTTTCAATAAAAACTGGTGGACAACCTCTCTTCAAAAACATGTTGGAAATAAGTTGCATTTTATCCAAAAATTCACTGTCTAAAGTTACCATTTTGGCCACCCTGACCAATTGCCTTTTGACAATAGCCTTTTTCTGATGATTTGGGTGCCAACTTGTGTATTTCAAATATGAACTGGAAAAAGTAGGCTTCCTATAAATTTTAAGAAACCAAACATTTATCTGCTTTAGCCATCCTTAGATCAATGTCCAAATAAATCACTCTTTCCCTACTGTATTCATGAGTGAACTTAAAAAATTCCACTATATGATTTACATAGGCCAAAAAGTCTAAAAGCCTTCCCGCAGATTCTGTCCCTAACAAGAACATGTCATCCAGGTACCTGGTAAAGAACAGGTTGTCACTCCAAAATGAACTTTGTGCAATGTACTCATTCTCCCAAAAGGACATTACATAATTAGCAAAAGTGGGGGTGCAAACTGCCCCTATTGCCAACTCCAGTAACTTGCTTGTAATACTGTCCTTCGAAAAACAGAATTGTTTCTCAACACTACCTCCATCAAGGTAGTCAATACATTTATGACATCATGTTCAAAATACCCAGTGACCAACATTCCAACCATGCCAATCCAATTTCTTGAGGAATGACAGAAAATAAATGACACGCCGATTACCAAAAACATGTCCTTTCTATATGTAATTTTATTAATGTTAACCAAGAACTACCAGGAATCTCTGCAGATATACGAAAATACTGCAAGCCTTTTTTCAGGTGGAAATCTAAATATTTGCCAATAAAGCCAGTTTTAGCCCTTTTCCCATCAACATGTCTAAAAACTACGGTTTTGTACCTACCATAAATGTAGATGTTAGAGTGTATATACTGCTGCAGTCATCACACTTGGGTTATCCTGCCGTCAGGCGGTCCCGCAGTTGGCCGAATCCCAAAGTCTTGCTCCGGCGTCGGTTTTCGTCACTTCTTCCCTGACGTCAGTGCAACAGGGGGATAAAAGAAGCAGCCGATGCCATTTTCTTCCGTTTTTCTTGCCCCAGATGTCAGGTGCCCCCAACTAGAAAGGCAATACAAATAACACTGCAAAAATACCTTAGTAGATAAACAGCAGTACTAGCTGTTAGCAAATACACCATATAGACATGCATCCAAAAGACTGATGTACATGGAGTTATAACACCCTGGTATGTAGAGAGGATGGTGGGAGGGTAACCTTACTGCAGCAGTATATACACTCGAACATCTACATTTATGGTAGGTACAAAACTGTACTATGTTCATCGAGTTATACTGCTGCAATCATCACACTTGGGTTGAATCCCAAAGCTATGGATGGGTGGCTGGTACTAAACTGGGTTAGGTGAAGCTAGGATGCCCTGCAGAACTGCAGTGGCAAAACCAGCTCTGGTTTTTGAGTATAATGGAAGGTGGTAGTGCTTGGTAAAGGTGTGCACTGAACTCCAAGTAGCTGCCTCCAGAATGTCCTTGGTTGGAACCCCCCTGAGAAAGGCTGCTGAGGTAGCTGTAGCCCTGGTAGAGTGGGACCTAATATTAACAGGCACTGCTTTCCCATGGTGCGAGTAGCAAAAGCGGATGCAATGTGCTATCCATTTGGAGATGGTCTGTTTTGAAATAGCCTTTCCTTGTGAACCTGCAGCATAGGATACAAAGAGTTGGTCAGTCTTTCTGAAGGTCTTTGTCTTATCCAAATAGTAACGTAGTTGTCTGTGAATGTCCTAAGAGTGAAGGAGTCTTTCTCCTTTATTCTGGGGGTTTGGATAAAAGGTGGGTAAATGAACGGTCCGATTCAAAGCCACACTGGATACTACCTTTGGCATGAAGGTAGGGTTAGTACGTAAAGAGACTCTGTCCTGTTGGAAAATGATGAAAGGTTCCATTGCCATAAGTGCCTGTAGTTCTGAGACCCTGCGTGCTGAGGTGATAGCCAGCAACAGAGCTGTTTTCCATGACAAGTATTGTAGTTCTGCTGAGAAGGCTGGTTCGAAAGGAGGCAGTGTTAATTTTTCTAAAACGAAGTTGAGGCCCCAAGCTATTGTTGGGGGTTTTCTGGGGGGGCTTATATTCTTAGCCCCTCTGAGAAACTGCCTTAGTAAAGGGTGTGAGAATATGGGAGGATCCGTATTATATTGAGCTGAAATGGCAGAAGCATGGATCTTAATGGATGAGAAAGAAAGGCCTTTGTGTAGCATCTCAGTTAAGTACTGCAGTATTTGAGGAATGTTTGGTATCCAAGGATTCTGGCCTTTAGCCTGGTTCCATGCACAAAATCTTTTCCATTTGTCTGAGTAAGTTTTTCTGGTGCTGGGCCTCCTGGCCTCCAAAATGACATTCAGGACGTCTTTGAGAGATGTGTTGATTGATAATTCAGGGTATTCTCCATGCAGCTAAATTTAAAGTCCTGAACTGACTGTGAAGGATCTGAAAATTTTGCTGAGTCAACAGAAGTGGGAGTTGAGGTAAAACCCATGGAGGGATGCGAGTCAAGGTCCTTAGTAATGGGTACCAGTGCTGACGTGGCCAGCCCGGAGCAATGAGGATCATTTGTGGTCTCTCTGATCTGACTTTCAGTAATACCTTGGTCAGGAGAGGTAGTGATGGGAAGGCATAGACTGTCAATGCTGTCCAACTGAATGATAGGGCGTCCACTTTCCAGGCTAGGAAATGTTAAGTCCTTGTGCAAAATTTCTGTAGTTGGCAATTGTTGGGGGAGGCAAATAGATCTATGTCTGGGCGCCCCCACCTTTGAGTTATCATTGAAAAAACTTGTGGGTGTAGTCTCCACTCGTGAGGATGTGCCAAATTTCTGCTTAATTCGTCTGCCAATATGTTTTCCTTTCCTGGCAGGAATTGTGCTTGCAATTGTACTTGGTAAGTCAATGCTGTGTTCCACAAGGTCATTGCCTGTCTGCATAAAGGGTAGGAGTGAGTTCCTCCCTGTTTGTTTATGTACCACATAACTGTGGTGTTGTCTGTCCTTAGTAGTTGTCCTGGATGCAAGAGGTCCTTGAAGGCTGTCAGTGCATTTTGCACAGCTAGCATCTTCTTTTGGTTGATGTGTAGGTGCATTTGTATTGCAGACCATTTGCCCTGTATGCACTGTCCTGCCATGTGTGCTCCCCAGGCGTAGTCTGAAGAATCTGTTGTCATAGTTTGGTTTGCTGGAGGTAAGACAAAAGGAAGACCCTTGTTTATTTTACATGCTTGAGCCCACCATAGGAACTCTTTTTGAAGGCAGGGAATGAGAGGTATACTTGTTTCAAGGCTGTGCCTGTGTTGAGTCCATACTTTTCAGGTACCATTGTAATTTCCTCATATGCAGCTTTGCATGTGGAATTAGTTGAATGCAGGATGCCATGAACCCCAATGCCTGCAGGATTTTTCCTTGCAGTGAGCTGGGTAAAGTTGCCATCTTTTTGAAGTATTGAGTAAGTTTTTGTTTGTCTGGCGTGAAATAAGCCATCTGGGCCATTGTATTTAATCTGGCACGCAGGAATATTAAGTCTTGTGAGGGTATTAGCTTGGATTTCTTTTTGTTTACTGTGTACCCTAGGCAACTTAGCAGCTTTGTTACAAATGCCAGATTCTGTAATAGAATGGCCTTGCTGTCCACTTGGATCAAGCAGTCATCCAGATATGGACAAATTTGTATTCCTCGTCTGCAGTATGCAATTACTGATGCCAGGCATTTCGTAAATACTCTGGGCGCAGTAGATAAGCCAAAGGGCAATGCAGAGAAAGTACAGTTTTGTACCTACCATAAATGTAGATGTCCGAACTGGATAGCATCTGCAGTCATAACAAGTGGGTTGTCCTGTCGTCAGGCAGCCCTGCAGTCGGCCGGATTCCAAAGTCCGGGTCCGGCTTCGGCTGATGTCGCACTCCACCCGACGTCATCTCTGTTGGTCTTCGGGTATAAAAGCATCAGCCGACGCCATTTTCCTCAGTGTTTCTTGCCCCAGATGCCAGTAGCCCTCTTGCAGGCTAAAAATTTGGATATATGCCAATGTTTCCAAATGGATAGAGGTAAACACATCAATAAGCATATATGTACATATATACAAACAAATACACCATAAAAGACTCCCCCCCAAGCTAGCTATTAGGAGGGTAAACACCCTAGGAGTACCACAGAGGGGAAGGAGGGAGGGTAATCCTGACTGCAGATGCTATCCAGTTCGGACATCTACATTTATGGTAGGTACAAAACTGTACTATGTCCTTCATGGATGCATCTGCAGTCATAACAAGTGGGTAGAATACCATAGCCAACTAGGGAGGAGGATAAAAGTAGATTATGGTGCGTTTAGGATCCCTTGCAGTACAGCAGTGGCAAACCCTGCTCGGGATCTGGAATATAGAGGCAAATTATAATGCTTGGCAAATGTATGCACGGAGGTCCAAGTAGCCGCCTCAATAATGTCTTTGGTTGCCACTCCTCGTAAGAAGGCTGTGGTAGTGGCTGTTGCCCTTGTAGAATGAGGTCTTATGTTCTGTGGAATTGGTTTTCCATGGAAGGAGTAACAGAATCGTATGCAATTTCCTATCCATTTGGAGATTGTCTGTTTGGAAATAGCTTTTCCTTCCCTTCCTGTTGCATAGGCTACAAAAGTTGGTCAGTCTTTCTGCTATTTTTTGTTCTGTCCAAGTAGTAGCGTAGCTGTCTATGTACATCCATGGTATGCAGTATTCTTTCCCCGCTGTTTTGTGGGTTGGGAAAGAAGGTAGGTAGGTGGATTGCCTGGTTTAAAGACACTCTGGATACCACCTTGGGCATAAATGTAGGATTAGTCCTCATGGACACTATCTTGGTGGAAGATTAGGAAGGGCTGCACTGCCATTAAGGCCTGTAGTTCTGAAACCCTCCTTGCTGAAGTAATTGCCAGTAGGAAAGCAGTTTTCCATGACAGGTGTTGTAGGTCTGCTGTTGCTGCTGGTTCAAAGGGTGATAGTGTCAACTTTTCTAGCACAAAGTTTAAATCCCAAGCTGGTAATGGTGGTTTCCTTGGAGGTTTTACATTCTTGATTCCTCTGAGGAACTGCCTGAGCAAAGGGTGCGAAAAAACAGGTGGATCAAAGCTGTATTCTGCTGAAATAGCTGATGCATGTATCTTGATGGAGGAGTAGGACAGGCCTGAATGAAGAAGTTCGGCCAAATACTCCAGAATGTTAGGCATATCTATGTTTGACACATCTTTTCCTCTTTCCGTACTCCAAATGACAAACCTTTTCCATTTTCCAGCATAGTTCCTTCTTGTTGAAGGTCTGCGTGCTTCAAGAATAATGTCTTTAACCTCTTTGGGAAAGTTCTGGATTAGCTGCTGCTATGTGATGTTCCATGCAGTCAGTTGCAGCGTTTTTAGGTTTGGATGTATGATGCTGTAGTTGTTCTGAGTTAACATCAAAGGCATCAGGGGTATTTGGCCACATATTGTTCCGAGACATGCTCTTCAGTAGTGGGTACCAGTGTTGTCTTGGCCAGTTTGGAGCTATCAGGATTATCCTTGGACGTTCTTCCTTGATTTTTAGTAGTACCTTGTGTATCAAAGGAAGAGGTGGGAATGCATATGCTGTTAGGCCTTTCCAGTTGAAGGAGAGTGAGTCCACTTTCCATGCTAGTGGGTGGAAAGTCCTTGTGCAGAATTTTTTGAGCTGGTGATTGAGAGGCGATGCGAATAGGTCTATCTGTGGCATTCCCCATTTCTTCGAGATGGTCTTGAAGATGTCCGGGTGCAGCTTCCATTCGTGGGCATCCGAAGTGGTTCTGCTTAATATGTCTGCTAGAGTATTGTCTTTCCGCGGTAGAAATATTGCCTGTAACTGAATGTTGTAGCTGAGTGCCAGGGTCCACAGCTCCAAGGTCATTCTGCATAGGGGGTATGAATGAGTGCCTCCCTGTTTGTTGATGTACCACATGACTGTGGTGTTGTCTGTCCTTATCAACTGGCCCTCTTTGAGAAATGGTTTGAACTTTTGGATTGCCAGTTTTACTGCCAGCATTTCTTTTAGATTGATGTGCAGGTGAAGTTGATCCTGTGTCCACAATCCTTGCACGCATTTGTCCAGCATGTGGGCCCCCCATCCTAGGTCTGAAGCGTCTGCTGTGATGGTCTGGCTTGGTTGACATCTGCGAAAGAGTAGGCCTGGGTTTGACTGGCATGCCTGAGCCCACCATAGGAACTCCTGTTTTAAGCATGGAATTAGTGGGATTTCTGTTTCTAGACTGTGTCTGTGTTGGGACCATAAATTCTTTAGGTACCACTGTAGTTTCCTCATATGTAGTCTGGCAAATGGGACCAAGATTATGCATGAAGCCCAAAGCCTGCAGAACTTTTCTTGCTGTTAACTTGTTTAGTTTTGTTAGTGCCAAGAAGTAAAGCGGAAGTTCTTTTTGTTTTTCTGTAGTCAGGAATGCCAATTGTTGTACTGTGTCCAATTCCGCGCCCAAGAATGTCCTTGTTTGGGATGGTATCAGCCTTGACTTTTGTAAATTGACTGTGTATCCCAGTCCTTGTAGCAAGTAAATGACCCTTTGTAAATCTGTTGTCAGCTTGCTTTTGTTGTCCCCTTGTAGCAGGCAGTCGTCCAGGTATGGGTAAATTTGAATTCCCTGAAGTCTGCAATGGGCGATTACTGATGCCAGGCATTTTGTGAATACTCTGGGCGCAGTAGATAAGCCAAAGGGCAATGCTGAGAATTGATAGTGCTCTGATCCTGCAAGAAATCTGAGGTATCTTCTGCAGATTGGTCGAATGGGGACGTGCAGGTATGCCTCCTTGAGATCTAGAGTTACCAGCCAAGACTCCTTGCCCAGCATGGGAAGAAGTTGCTGTAGGGTCAGCATTTTGAATTTTGGGACAATGATGTATGTATTTAAGGTGGACAGGTCGAGAATTGGTCTCCAACTTTTTCCTTTCTTGGAACTAGGAATAGTCTGGAGTAGAACCCTTTCCTTGTTCTGCTGTTGGCACTCTTTCCACAGCTCTCATGTTTGCTAACTCCATTATCTGGCGTAGAGCCTCTGTTTTTGATTTGGAGGTAGATTTGGCATTCCTCTTTGACTGGTAAAGTGTGGAAGTGAAACCGTAACCTTGATCTATGGTTTGTAAAATCCACTTGTCTTTTGTTATGTAGTGCCAGTTCTTTGAAAATAAGGTTAACTTTCCGCCTAGAGGAGCTGCTATTTGTTCCCTGGTAGGCGGATTTAGGATTAAGTCACTGTGGTTGTGCTGATGTAGTGGCAGTGGCTGTGTCTGTGCCTCTGTTGTTACCTTGCCACTGTCGCCTCTGTAGGCAGCTCCTCGGCATTGGTTTCTGGCCCTGGAACGCCTATTCCTGCGGCTTTGAGATTTTGTGGAGTCAGGAAAGGGCCAACTTTTGGCAGGCCAGTTCCTGCTAAACCTTGGGGTTGAACCTGCAAGAAATCTTTAACAGTTTGAACAGATTTTGCCTTTTCTTCCATTTTCTTCATAACCTGCTGGGCAGGTGTACCAAACAAACTTGTCTTGTCCATAGGAGCATCTAGCAAGTTAGCTTTAACATGATCCGTAAAGCTTGTTCCTTTAGCCATGCATGCCTTCTTATCACTGTGCCTGTCATGGCTGATCTAAATGAAGCCTCCAGTGCATCATAGCCACATTTTAAGGAATGGTTGCTAACCTGTTGTATGTTATTTACCATCTCTAATACATATTTCTTATCAAGAGATTCATCAGTGGTTAGTTTTTAGTTAACTGATCAAGCATAAACTCTTGGTATTGTATCATGTGAAACTGACAGTTTAAAGCTCTAGCTGAGAGAGTAGCTGAAGTGTAGACCTTTTACCCCATCTGTCTAGTGACCTTGCTTCCCTTTCAGAAGGAATAGGGTTTTTAGCTGTGGTCGCGGCTACTGCCTTGGGACCCTGGGATATAGTTTCTGGGTCTGCAAGTGGGGCCTTGTAAAGGTGGTGATGAGTATCTGGCACCCTGTAAAATCTGTCTGGTTTGGCAGGGGCTGGGGGTAAAGAATCTGGAGCGGAGCAAACATCATTGAAAGCATCATCCACCACAGAGAGAACAGGAGGTATAGCTAAGGGCCTGTGCTGTGGGAGGTGCAGAAAGGTCCTAAGTCTTTTCTGGAGTCTGAAAAATCCTGTTGCTGCCATTGGAACTGTTCTCGCATGGCATGCAAGGTTTCCCCAAAGGAGAATTCTTCTGGTGGGGAAGCAGCTGGGATGGATTCTTCAGCATCAGAATCTTCAAAATTGGAGAAGGGAGCCTCAGGCTGGTCAGTTATGTCTGATTCATCAGCAGAATCATCAGAAGACACTGGCTCAGGGGGCTCTGCCCTAGGTCTCTTCTCTGGGGGCTGAGAGGCCCTGTCTGGGTGAGATTGAGATCCTCTAATTAAAGAAATTAAATCTTCTGCCAAAGAAAGCATTTGAGAACTAGAAGAGGGCCTGGATGTGGGGGGTTTAACAGGCACTGTTTTAGTAGTTTTGGCTGCTTTAGCCCTGGCGAAGGCCTTAATAGACATGGCAGCTGGAGGCCTAGCAGCACCACGTGCTGGGGTAGAGACATCCAAGGGGATGGTGTCTGATAAGTCAACCACCGTAGTGGGTAAAATTTCTGAGGTCGATTCAAGAGTTGTAGCAGGGGCCTCAGTTGTAAGAATAGGTTCAGCTGTACTTTGAGCAGTTTTCTCGGTTTCGGCCGAAACCGAGACACTCGCGGTTTGTTTTGCCGTGGTTTCGGCCGAAACCGCGGACCGCGAGTGTCGGTCTTTATCTTTGCGTTTTTTGGGGGTAGTCGGAGGATCCGACGGCATAATGTACGCAAAATCAGAACCGAAAAACTGTTCTGCAAACTCCGACCGACGCCTAAGCGTTCGTCGGTTGAAAGAGGCACAGGCCGAACAGGCTGCTACGTCGTGGGCTGGGCCTAAACAAGGCAGACAGTAAGAGTGGAAATCTTTATGAGGTATTTGTTTCCCACAGGTTAAACAATTGTTAACTTTTTCTGACATCGGCTGAGGCAAGAAAGAGTCCCCAACGGGGTACTTAGCTTTAGAAGTCTTCGAAGTAGTATTCGGTAGAAGTAATCTCTGGATCCGACCGACCGGCACTTGCGAACAGCTTCTGCTTCGGGCGCCACGCGGCAAGAAAGACTGGGGAAAATGGCGTCGGCTGATGCTTTTATACCCGAAGACCAACAGAGATGACGTCGGGTGGAGTGCGACATCAGCCGAAGCCGGACCCGGACTTTGGAATCCGGCCGACTGCAGGGCTGCCTGACGACAGGACAACCCACTTGTTATGACTGCAGATGCATCCATGAAGGACATTTGATAATGCGTTGTACCTGCCAAACATCTGAGGTATCTTCTGCAATCTTGTCTGATAGGGACATACAGGTAGGCCTCTGAGGTCCAACGTTACCAGCCAAGACTCCTTGCCCAGCATGGGAAGAATCTGCTGTAGTGTGAGCATTTTGAATTTGGGTACCTCCAGGTATGTGTTTAGAATTGAGAGGTCTAAAATGGGTCTCCAGGCTTTGTCCTTTCTTGGTACTAGAAATAGTCTTGAGTAAAAACCTTGACCTTGCTCCTTTGTAGGTACCTTTTGAATTGCTTTCATATCCATAAGAGCTGAAATTTGCGATTGTGCCTCTGCCCATTGGTTTGGAGGCAGATTTGGCATGCCTCTCATCCGTGGTAAAGTGTGGAAATAAAATCTGCAGCCTCGGGTAATATCCAGAACCCATTTGTCCTTTGTTACGATGTGCCAATTTTGTGGAAATAGAGCCAGTTTTCCTCCCAAAGGTGCTGCCAGGGCAATTTTGCTTAGCAGGCGAAGAGGGAAGTCATTGTGTTTGTTTCCTGAGGGGTTGAGATCGTTCGTCTCCACCTCTGAGTAGTTGTATGCCATTGTCTAGGCCTGAAAGAAAGTACAGTTTTGTACCTACCATAAATGTAGATGTTCGAGTGCTAATACAGCTGCAGTCATAACAGATGGGTTTTCCTGCCGTCAAGCGGGTCCTCGGTTGGCCGAATTCCAAAGTCTAGGTCCGCCGTCGGATGTCGTCGCTTCTTCCCTGATGTCAGTGCGACAGGGGTATAAAAGAACCAGCCGACGCCATTTTCTTCAGTCTTTCTTGCCGCGCGGTGCCTGAAGCAGAAGCAGTTTGCAAGTGCCAATCGGCCAGCTCCTGAGATTACGAATATTTTTCAACCGAAGTCCTCTTGAAAGCTAAGTACCCCGTTGGGGAAACTTTTCTTGCCTCAGACCGATGTCAGACAAAGTTAATAATTGCATTTCACGTGGGAAGCAAATACCGCATAAGGATTTTCATTCCCTTTGCATTCCTTGCTTAGGCCCAGACCATGATGTCTCAGCCTGTCGTTTTTGTGCTACATTCAACAGACGCACTATTAAGCGTTGGGCGGAGTTCGCCCAACACTATTTTGGCAAAAAGTTTAACTACAACATGTTGTCGGATACTCAGACTCCAATTTTGAGTAAACGACAAAGATAAGGACCGACATACGAGGTCCGCGACTTCTACAGACACCACGCTAAAGCCGACTACATGTGCTCCGGTTCTCAGCGAGGCGTCTACGCAGCCCCTGACTACCGATGACACTTCATTAGCGGTGTCTTCTGTGCCTGAGGTCGCAGGCTCTTCGGCCCACACCCCGACTACAGATACCAAAGTCACTCTTGGCGGGGAAACTCAGAGTTCAGACAGGCCTGCCACCTCTCAAGGTGTCTTCAGGCCTTCTTTTTCCATTAAGGCTTACACTAAATCTAAAGCAGCCATGCATTCTAAAAGACAAGCTCCACAGGGCCCCTCTCAAGGCCCCATGCCTAAAAAGCAGATGCTCAAAATGGCTGAGGATCTCATTACTCTCATCAGGTGTTCTCAACACCTCCCCCCCCCCCCGGACAAAAGGCCCAGAGTGGAGGAAGAATACCTTTCCTCGGACCAGGCCTCCATTACTTCAGAGCATTCTGAGGACCAGGAACATTCTTACTCCCCTCTCGAAGATTCTGATGCAGAGGAGTCCATTCCCTCTGTCTCCCCCCCTGAGGATTACTCTTTTGGGGAAACCTTGCATACCTTGAGGGAACACTTCCACTGGGAAGACCAAGAGTACTCGGACTCCAAGAAAAGGCTCAGGGATTTCCTCTTGCTCCCTCAGCACAGGCCTCTGGCTATACCTCCTGTCTTAGACATATTAGATGATGTGTATTCAAAGGCCAGCCTTAACCCAGATTCTTTACCTCCAGCTCCAGTCAAGCCTGACAGGTATTACCGGGTGCCTGAGTCACACCAATTCCTATACAAAAGCCATGCGGCTAACCCAGAAACTATATCACAGGGTCCCAAGGGAATTAAGGCCTCCACTGCCAAAAATCCATTACCTTCAGAGAGAGATTCCAGAGCTTTAGAAAGGTGGGGGAAAAAGGTATACACCTCGGCCACTTTAACCATGAGGGCATTAAACTGCCAGTTCCATATGTTAAAGTACCAACAGTTTTTGTTATCTCAGTTGAAAAGCAAAATGTCACAACCTGAACAACCAGACTTGGAGTTGCAGGATTTGTTGCATAGTGCAGAGCAAGTGGGTAAACATACCTTGCAATGTGGTTTTGATGCTTTAGAGGCCTCTTGTAGAGCTGCTGTTACAGGATCAGTCATACGTAGACATGCTTGGCTCAAAGAGCAAACCTTACCAGATCATGTCAAAGCTAAATTACTAGATGCACCTCTTCAAAAAGATGTATTGTTTGGTGTTAAAGCTGAGGAGGTACTAAAGAAAAAGGGGGAAAAGGCAAAATCAATGCAAACAGTGAAAGATTTCCTACAGGTACAACCACCACGTTTCAGTAGAAATTGGCCTTCAAAAAATTGGCCCATTCCAGCCACAGACAGACCTCAAAGAGGTAGATACAGGCGCCCGAGAGGTAGAGGGCAATCTCAAGGATCATTTAGAGGCAGACAATGGCAAACACCTACACCAAGAGGGGGTGAAGATAGTTCACAGCCATTCAGAAAGCAGACCCAATGACTTTTCCCTTTGCATGCCAAGCAAGGCTCAAATGGCAGCACCTTTAGGTGGAAAATTGGCATTATTTTCGAAAAATTGGCATATTGTCACAAAAGACAAATGGATCCTGGACATTATAGACAGAGGCTACAGATTCCACTTTCACACCCTTCCAAAAATAAGAGGCATGCCAAACCTGCCATACAATCAAAGGGCAGAGGCACAAAAACAAATTTCAGATCTCATGGACATGAAAGCTATTCAAGAGGTACCTGCACAAGAACAGGGTCAAGGTTTTTATTCCAGACTATTCCTGGTACCAAGGAAGGGCAAAGATTGGAGACCTATTTTGGACCTATCCATCCTAAACACATATTTACTCGTACCAAAGTTCAAGATGCTCACATTACAGCAGCTTCTTCCCATGCTGGGCAAGGAGTCTTGGCTGGTGACATTGGACCTCAAGGAGGCATACCTGCAAGTCCCAATCAGACAAGATGGCAGAAGATACCTCAGATTTCTTTCAGGTTCATCCCATTATCAATTCTCTGCATTGCCCTTTTTCTTAGCTACTGCACCCAGAGTGTTCACGAAATGCCTGGCATCAGTAATTGCCTTCTGCAGACTTAAAGGGATACAAATATACCCATATCTGGACGACTGCCTGATCCAAGCTGACAGCAAACACACTCTTCTGAAACACCTAGCGTTTGTAATAATGTTGTTGAAATCTCTGGGATACACAGTCAACAAAAAGAAGTCAAGACTAATACCCTCTCAAACAATTTTCCTGGGTGCCAGCTTGGATACAAACACCCAGATGGCCTACCTCACGCCAGAGAAACAAGGGCAATTAACTCAATACTTCAGAAAACTGGCAACCTTCACCAGGCTGACTGCAAGGAAAATCCTGCAGGCTCTGGGATTCATGGCATCTTGCATCCTGCTAATCCCATGTGCAAAGCTGCATATGAGGAAACTTCAATGGTACCTAAAAAACTTATGGTCTCAACACAGCCACAGTTTGGAAACAATCATACCACTGATTCCATGTCTTCAAAAGGAATTTCTGTGGTGGGCTCAAGCATGCCAAAGAAACATAGGTCTCCCATTCTGCAAACCTCAAGCAAATCAAGTCATCACAACAGACACCTCGGACTACGCCTGGGGGGCGCACTTGACAGATAGGTGCATTCAGGACAAATGGTCACAAAAAGAAAAGCTTCTACACATCAATCAAAAGGAAATGCTAGCAGTAATAAATGCTATTATGGCTTTCAAAGACCTACTGCATCCAGGGCAGCTATTGATAAGAACAGACAACACCACAGTGATGTGGTACATAAAAAAACAGGGAGGAACTCATTCATATCTCCTGTGCAGACTAGCCATGTCCCTTTGGAACACGGCTCTGGAATTGCAAATCCAACTTCAAGCACAATTCCTGCCAGGGAAGGAAAACACACTGGCAGACAACCTGAGCAGAAATATGACAGATCCACACGAATGGAAGTTGCATCCTCAAGTTTTTACAAAGATAATTCAAGCATGGGGAAGGCCAGACATAGATCTCTGCCACCCACAGTAATTACCAATTGACAAAATTCTGCTCAAGGTACTTTCAACCACAGGCCTGGAAAGTGGACACACTCTTTCAGTTGGACAACAATGACTGTTTATGCCTTTCCACCTCTTCCACTGCTGGCCAAAGTTCTATTAAAAGCCAGAGCAGACAGACCAAATAGGATTCTCATTGCTCCAGACTGGCCAAGACAACACTGGTACCCACTCCTGAGGAGCCTGACGCATTCCCCACCATGGATCCTGCCTCAAATGCCTCTTCTACTGATTCAGCACAACTTCAAAACTCTTCAGTCAGCTGAAAACACTCAATCTAGCCGCATGGAGAATTCCTTAAATTCACAGCAGACCCTACTCTCCAAGGAGGTGCAGGATGTCATTTTGGAGGCTAGGCCTTCTACTAGAAAAGCCTACTCCGCAAAATGGAAACGGTTTTGTGTCTGGAATCAGAAAAAGGGTCAGAATCCTGGAATAATGAATTTACCTCAAATACTACAGTACCTAGCCGAGCTACTAAGCAGTGGACTTTCATTCTCCTCCATCAAAATTCATGCCTCAGCCATTTCTGCAGAGTACAACACTGATCCTCCTTTATTCTCTCACCCTCTCTTAACACAGTTCCTCAGAGGGGCTAAGACTATAAAACCCCCAAGGAAGCAACCAGTACCTGCTTGGGACCTCAAATTCATTCTAGAAAAACTAACCCTGCCTCCTTTTGAGCCAGCTGCTTCAACAGATCTGCAATATTTGTCATGGAAAACAGCCTTCCTTCTAGCTATCACCTCAGCATGCAGGGTTTCGGAACTACAAGCCCTCATGGCTGTGCAGCCTTTCATCATTTTCCATCAGGACAGAGTTTCCTTACGAACTAATCCTTCATTTATGCCAAAAGTAGTATCCAGGGTAGCCTTGAATCAGGCTATCCACTTACCTACGTTTTACCCCAAACCACAAAACAAAGGGGAGAGGCTACTACATTCCTTGGACATTCACAGACAGCTCCGTTATTATTTGGACAGAACAAAGCCTTTCAGAAAATCAGAGCAACTCTGTATCCTATGCTACAGGTGCTCAAAGGAAGCCTATTTCCAAACAGACAATCTCAAAATGGATAGCCCACTGCATACGCTTTTGTTGCTCTTTTCATGGTAAAACTGTACCTACAGGCATCAGATCTCACTCCACAAGGGTCACAGCTACCTCTGCTGCCTTCCTCAGGGGGGTTCCTACCAAAGATATTTTGGAAGCAGCCACTTGGAGTTCTGTACATACTTTCTCCAAGCACTATCACCTACCATTATACTCCAAAACTAGAGCGGGCTTTGCCACTGCAGTCTTCCAGGGCATCCTGGCTCCACCTAGTTCCACTTAGTGCCTACCACCCCTTTATTATCTTTGGGATTCTACCCATCTGTTATGACTGCAGCTGTATGCATGATGAACATAGTACAGTTTTGTACCTACCATAAAATGTAGATGTTAGAGTGCTAATACAGCCGCAGTCCAGGTTTCCCTCCCTCCTTCCCCTCTTGGGACAGGCCTTATGGCTAACACCTCCTCATACAACCTCATTGGGGGGCACCTGACATCTGGGGCAAGAAACTGAAGAAAATGGCGGCGGCTGGTTCTTATACCCCTGTCGCACTGACGTCAGGGAAGAAGCGACAACAGACGCCGGACCTAGACTTTGGAATTCGGCTGACCGAGGACCCACCTGACAATGTCCAGGATCCATTTGTCTTTTGTAACAATATGCCAATTTTTCGAAAATAATGCCAGTTTTCCACCTAAAGGTGCTGCCATTTGAGCCTTGCTTGGCATGCAAAGGGGAAAGTCATTGGTTCTGCTTTCTGAATGGCTGTGAACTATCCTCACCACCTCTTTGTATAGTTGCTTGCCATTGTCTGCCTCTAAATGAACCTTGAGATTGCCCTCTACCCCTCGGGCGCCTCTGTCTTGTCCATTGGCTGGAAAGGACCAATTTTTTGAAGGCCAATTTCTACTGAAACATGGAGGTTGTACCTGTAAGAAATCTTTCACTGTTTGCATTGATTTTGCCTTTTCCTCCATTTTCTTTAATAACTACTCAGCTTTAACACCAAACAATACATCTTTTTGAAGAGGTGCATCTAGTAATTTAGCTTTGACATGCTCTGGTAAAGTTTGCTCTTTGAGCCAAGCATGTCAACGTATGACTGATCCTGTAACAGCAGCTCTACATGAGGCCTCTATAGCATCAAAACCACATTGCAAGGTATGTTTACCCACTTGCTCTGTACTATGTAACAAATCCTGCAACTCCTTCAAGTCTGGTTGTTCAGGTTGTGACATTTTGCTTTTCAACTGTGATAACAGAAACTGTTGGTACTTTAACATACGGAACTGACAGTTTAATACCCTCATGGTTAAGGTGGCAGAGGTGTATACCTTTTTCCCCCACCTTTCTAAAGCTCTGGAATCTCTCTCTGAAGGTAATGGATTTTTAGCAGTGGAGGCCTTAATTCCCTTGGGACCCTGTGAAATAGTTTCAGGGTCAGCCGCATGGCCTTTGTATAGGAATTGGTGTGAATCAGGAACCCGGTAATACCAATCAGGCTTGACTGGAGCTGGAGGTAAAGAATCAGAGTTAAGACTGGCCTCCGAATACACATCATCTAGTATGTCTAAGACAGGAGGTATAGCCAGAGGCCTGTGCTGAGGGAGCAAGAGGAAATCCCTAAGCCTTTTCTTGGAGTCTGAGTACTCTTGGCCTTCCCAGTGGAAGTGTTCCCTCAAGGTGTGTAAGGTTTCCCCAAAAGAGTAATCCTCGGGGGGGGGGGGGGGACAGAGGGAATGGACTCCTCTGCATCAGAATCTTCAAAAGGGGAGTATGAATGTTCCTTGTCTTCAGAATGTTCTGAAGTAATGGAGGCATGGTCCGAGGAAGGGTATTCTTCCTCCACTCTGGGCCTTTTGTCCAAGGGGGGTTGAGAACCCCTGATAAGAGTAAATCAAATCCTCAGCCATTTTGAGCATCTGCTTTTTAGGCATGGAGCCTTGAGAGGGGCCCAGTGGAGCTTGTCTTTTAGTATGTATGGCTGCTTTAGACTTAGTGAAAGCCTTGATGGAAAAAGAAGAAGGCCTGAAGACACCTTGAGAGGTGGCAGGCCTGTCTAAACTGAGTTTCCCCGCCAACAGTGGCTTCGGTATCTGTAGTCGGGGTGTGGGCTGAAGAGCCTGCGACCTCGGGCACAGAAGACACAGTCAATGAAGGGTCATCGGTAGTCAGGGGCTGCGTAGGCACCTCGCTGAGAACCGGAGCACCTGTAGTCGGCTTTAGCGTGGTGTCGGTAGAAGTCGCGGACCTCGTATGCTGGTCCTTATCTTTGCGTCTTACTCAAAACTGGAGTCTGAGTATCCGACGGCAATGTAATTAAACGTTTTGCCAAAATAGTGTTGGGCGAACTCCGCCCGACGCTTAATAGTGAGTCTGTTGAATGTAGCACAAAAACGACAAGCCAAGATGTCGTGGTCTGGGCCTAAGCAAGGAATGCAGAGGGAATGAAAATCCTTATGCGGTATTTGCTTCCCACATGAAATGCAATTATTAACTTTGTCTGACATCGGGCAGAGACAAGAAAAGTTTCCCCAACGGGGTACTTAGCTTTCAACAAGACTTCGGTTGAAAAATATTCGTAATCTCAGGAGCTGGCCGACCGGCACTTGCGAACTGCTTCTGCTTCGGGCACCGCGCGGCAAGAAAGACTGAAGAAAATGGCGTCGGCTGGTTCTTTTATACCTCTGTCGCACTGACGTCAAGGAAGAAGTGACGACATCCGACACCAGACCTAGACTTTGAATTCGGCCGACCGAGGACCCACCTGACGGCAGGAAAACCCATCTGTTATGACTGCAGCTGTATGCACGAACATCCTTGTGGCTGTCCTCTGCCCCTTGGGCGTCTGTACCTACCCCTTTGGGGTCTGTGATGCAGGAAAGGACCAGTTTGATGGCCAGTTTCTGCTGAAACGAGGAGGTTGTACCTGTAAAAAATCTTTAACTGTCTGCATAGATTTTGCCTTTTCTTCCATTTTCTTTAAAACTTCCTCTGCTTTGACACCAAATAAAGTACAGTTTTGTACCTACCATAAATGTAGATGTTCGAAGATCCACATTGCTGCAGTCCTAACACTTGGGGTAGTCCGCTGTCCCAGTCGGCCCGAATACCAAAGTATAAGGCTGACGTCGGTCAAGGCGCATTTGTCTGACATCAGGACGTCAGGGTACAAATGCGCATGACCGACGTCATATCCTCAGTCTTTTCTTGCCCCAGATGTCAGAAGACCCTAAAAAGATAAGGCCAAAACCAAAAAACACCAAAACACTCCTGTACCTAATATATGTACAATATATACAAATTTACAAAAAATAGAACCTCACCCCCACAACCACCCCTAAACACAGAGGGGAAGGAGGGAGGAAGAATTGACTGCAGCAATGTGGATCTTGAACATCTACATTTATGGTAGGTACAAAACTGTACTATGTTCTTCATCTCACATTGCTGCAGTCCTAACACTTGGGTAGAATCCCAAAGCAGAGGTAAGGGAGGATGGCTAAACTATAATGAAGCAGGAGCTGCCAAAATGCCCTGCAACACCGCAGTGGCAAAACCAGCCCTGGACTTAGAATAGAGAGGAAGGTGGTAATGCTTGGAGAAAGTATGCACTGAACTCCAAGTAGCTGCCTCCAAAATATCCTTAGTTGCCACCCCTTAGAAATGCTGTTGAAGTGGCAGTAGCCCTAGTGGAATGAGGCCTAATCCCAGCTGGAATCTCCTTGCCATGATGGGAGTAACAGAATGCAATGCAAAACCCAATCCACTTAGATATAGTTTGTTTTGACACAGGCTTGCCCTGGGAACTCAAAGCAAAAGAAACAAACAACTGCTGAGACTGCCTAAAATCCCTAGTCCTGCTTAAATAATAACGCAACTGTCTGTGTACATCTAAGGTGTGCAAAATCTTTTCCCCTATTTTGGGGATCTGCATAAAAAGTAGGCAAATGAATAGTTTGGTTTAAAGCCACACTAGAAACCACCTTAGGCATAAATGAAGGATTAGTACGAATGATACCCTATCCTTATGAAAAATCAAAAAGGCTCAACCGCCATAAGGGCCTGCAATTCAGAAACCCTTCTTGCAGAAGTAATGGCCAACAAAAAGCAGTCTTCCATGACAAGTATTTCAACTCAGCAGTAGCAAGAGGCTCAAAAGGTTGTAGAGTAAGTTTCTCCAACACAAAATTGAGGTCCCAAGCAGGAGTAGGAGCTCTACGTGGGGTCTTATATTCTTTGCCCTCTAAGAAATTGCTTGAACAAAGGATGAGAAAACAATGGTGGGTCACAATCATAGTGAGCTGAAATTGCTGCAGCATGAATCTTAATGGAAGAGAAAGACAAGCCCTTGTCCAATAGCTCAGTAAGATATTGAAGAGCCACACTCAAATTAGGCTCAGAAACATCCAAATTCTTTGCTGCACTCCAAAATAAAAATCTCTTCCATTTTTCTGCATACACCTTACGTGTACTAGGTCTCCTGGCTTCCATAATCACATTCAAAACTTGTTGAGGAAGTTGAGACCTGCTGTGGTTCAAAACAGAATATGCCAGGCTGTTAGATGGAGAGTGAAGCTTGACATTGAGTAGATGACCGTCCCTCTGAGACAAAAGGTGTGGAATTAAAGGTAAAGGCCATGGAGGCTTTCTTACCAGATTCCTCAGTAATGGGTACCAGTGTTGCCGAGGCCAATCTGGAGCTATCAAAATCATCCTTGGCTTGTCTTGTCTGACCTTTAGGAGTACCTTTGGGGGGAGAGGCAGAGGTGGAAAGGCATACACATGAAGATTTTCCCAACTGAACGAAAGAGCATCCACTTTCCAAGCTGTGTGATGAAATCTTTTCGTGCAAAACTTTGGCAGCTGGTGGTTTAGTGGAGAAGCGAACAGATCTATGTCTGGAGTTCCCCATGACACTGTCAATTTTTGAAATACATGAAGATCCAGTTTCCACTCGTGGGGATCCATGATTTGCCTGCTTAACACATCTGCTAAGGAGTTCTGTGCTCCTGGCAGAAACCTTGCCTGAAGAGTAAGCTGCAAGCTGAGCGCAGTCTCCCACAAAATCATTGCTTGCCTGCATAGAGGATATGCATAGAGGATAAGAATGTGTTCCCCCTTGCTTGTTGATGTACCACATGACAGTTGCGTTGTCTGTTAGAATCAACACCTGCCCTGGAAGAAGTAACTCCTTGAAAGCCATCAATGCAAACTGGACTGCTAACATCTCCTTCATGTTGATATGTAGATGCTGTAGTCTGGCAGGCCACTTGTCTTGTATCCACTTTCCATTCAGATGAGCTCCCCAAGCTATGTCTGAGGCATCTGTCGTCAGAATCTGACTCGCCTCTGGCCGGGTCACAGAGAGTCCCTTGTTTAGGTGACATTCCTGAGCCCACCACAAAAATTCCTTTTGAATGCAAGGTATTATTTGAATGACAGTGTCCAGATCCTGGCAGTGCTGTGTCCATACATTTTTGAGATACCATTGTAGCTTCCTCATATGCAGTTTGGCATTGGGAAGCACCAGAATACAAGATGCCATGAACCCTAATGCTTGAAGGACTGTCCTTGCAGTCAGCACGGACTGATGAGATAGTTGATGGAAGTAAAGGGATAGACTCTTTTGTTTGTCCGGGATTAAAAAGGCCATCTGAGCTGCTGTATTCAGTCTCACACCCAGAAAGCACATGTCTTGAGAGGGTACTAGACTGGACTTTATTTCGTTTACAGAATACCCCAGGCATCTTAGCACTGCTATCACATATTCCAGATGCTGAAGAAGCTCGTCCTTTTCTTGAGCCAGAATCAGACAGTCGTCCAAGTAAGGATAGATTTGTATTCCTTTTAGCCTGAAAAAGCTACAACTGGAGCCAGAACTTTGTGAATACTCTGGGCAGTAGATAAGCCAAAGGGCAATGCAGAGAACTGATAATGTGAATTTCCAGCTCGAAACGCAGATACTTCCTGCAACTGAGTCTGATAGGCACATGAAGGTAAGCCTCCTTGAGATCTAAAGTTACCATCCAGTGATCCTTGCCCAGCAGAGGTAAAAGCTGTTGTAACGTCAACATTTTGAACTTGGGAATGTCCAAATAAGTGTTGAGGATAGACAAATCTAAAATTGGTCTCCACGTGTTCCCCTTTTTTGGTACTAGGAACAGGCGAGAATAAAATCCTAGGCCCCTTTCTGGCACAGGAACCGGCTGAATGGCCCCTATCTGGAGCAACAGAGAAATTTGCTTGTGAGCCTCTTTTCTTTGCATAGGAGGAATGTCTGGCATGCCTTTGAAAAGAGGCAAGGTATGGAAATAAAACCTGTAACCGTGGTGAACGATATCCAATACCCATCTGTCTTGGGTAATAATACTCCAATATTCTTTGAAAAGTGCCAGCCTTCCTCCCAAAGGTGCTGCCAGACGAGAAGGCTCTGGCAGCTGAAAAGGCAAGTCATTGGGTCTGCTTACGAAAGGACTGACCCCTGCCCTCACCAGAAGACTGGGCAGGCGAACTGCCTGTTCTAGGCCTAAAAGAACCTTGAGCTCTGCCCCTACCACGTCCAGATCTACCCCTAGACTGAGAATCATAAGAAGGATAAGTCCACCCCTTAGTAGGCCAATTTCTACTAAACTTTGGAGGCTGAACCTGCAAAAAATCTTTAACAGTCTGCATAGACTTAGCCTTGTCCTCCATTTTCTTCAAAACTGCTTCCACAGGCGCACCAAATAACACATCAGATTGTAAAGGAGCATCTAAAATCCTTGTCTTTACATGTTCAGCTAAATTCTGATCCCTCAGCCAGGCGTGCCTGCGAAGAACAGAACCAGTGGCTGCCACCCTCAAGAGGCCTGTACAGCATCAAAACCACATTGCAAGGAATGCTTACCCACCTGTTCAGAAACATGAACCAAATCCTGCAACTCTTTACACTCAATACCTTCCGCCAGAGCATCTACCTTAGACTTCAATTGTGAAAGGAGATAATTTTGGTATTTCAACATGTGAAACTGGCAATTCAAAGCCCTCATGGCTAAAGTGGAAGAAGTATACACCTTTTTCCCCCATCTATCCAAAGCCCTTGCCTCTTTATCAGAAGGAACAGGATTTTTAACAACAGAAGCCTTAACACCTTTAGGGCCCTGAGAAACAGTTTCTGGGTCTGCCCTAGGACTCTTAAAAAGATACTTATGAGCTTCAGGCACCCTATAATACCTGTCCGGTTTAACTGGGGCAGGAGGCAAAGAATCAGGGTTCAGGGAAGCCTCTGCAAAAACATCCTCTACCACATCCAGAACAGGAGGTATAGCTAAAGGCCTATGCTGGGGAAGAAACAAAAATTCCCTAAGCCTTTTCCTAGAATCAGAGAAATCTTGACCTTCCCATTTAAAATGCTCCCTCATGGAATGAAGAGTCTCTGAAAAGAAAAATCCTCAGGAGGAGAAGTCAAGATGTAGAGTCATCTACATCAGAATCAGAATAAGGAGGATACTCCTGCAAGTCTTCAGTCAAGACTCAGAAGCCTCCAACACTGCTCAAAACTCTCAAGCTCAGGTTCCACCCTAGGCCTCTTATCAGGGGGAGGTAAAGAACCTCTAATCATAGTAATCAAATCTTCTGCCATTTTAAGCATATGTTTCTTAGGCAGAGACCCTGAAGAACTAGGGGAGACCCCCACTGAAGATAACCCTGGCCGGCCTCTAGAAGGAGCCTTGGAAACAGAAGGGGAGGGCCTAACCACCTTAGGAAGGGAGGGGAGAACAGCTACCTGAGAAGCCCCTTCAGCCTGGCCTACCTCCTGAGAGGACACATCTTGTAACAGTAAAGTCTCTCCCTGAGAATCCAAAGGAACTTCTGGTAGAACCACCGGCTCCACCGAGCCCTCTAAAGAACCGACGTCCGGGACAGACTGTTCTTCCACCCTAGGCTTCGCTGCTTTGTCCTTGCGCTTCTTAGACGAAGCGGGCGCCGGAGCATCCGACGGCATGTTGTAATTACGCTTCCCAAAAACTAACCTGGCACAATCTAATCTTCTCTTAATAGTGCGTTTGTTAAATCTAGCACAAGAGCGACAGCCAACAACGTAGTGCTCAGGCCCTAAGCAAGGTATACACAATGTATGGTAATCTCTATGAGGTATCTGTTTCCCACAAGAAATACAGTTATTCACTGTTTCTGACATCCGGTTAAACACTGAGGCAAGAAAAAACCAAAATATTCCCCAACGGGGTACTTAGCCAACTTTGATTCGGTCTGAGACTCCGACTTCAGAAAATTTCAGAACGCCAACCTGCACTCGCAATACTGCTTCTGCATCGGACCATGCGGCAAAAAAGACTGAGGGTATGACGTCGGTCATGCGCATTTGTACCCTGACGTCCTGATGTCAGACAAATGCGCCTTGACCGACGTCAGCCTTATACTTTGGTATTCGGGCCGACTGGGACAGCGGACTACCCCAAGTGTTAGGACTGCAGCAATGTGAGATGAAGAACATCACATCTTTCTGCAATGGAGCATCCAATAACTTTGCTTTGACATGTTCTGGTAAGGCTTGCTCTTTTAGCCAAGCATGTCTACGTATTACAGATCCTGTGACAGCTGCTCTACAGGAGGCTTCCAATGAATCAAAACCACACTAAGGTATGCTTTCCCACCTGTTCTGCTGCATGCAGCAAATCCTGCATCTCTTTGAAATCAGGTTGATCTGTCGGAGGGATCATTTTCTGCTTTAACTGTGTAATCAAGTACTGCTGGTATTTTGGCATGTAGAATTGGCAGTTTAAGGCCCTCATGGCCAAAGTGGCAGACGTATACACTTTCTTTCCCCATCTTTCTAATGCTCTGGAATCTCTCTCAGAAGGTAGTGGATTCTTAGCAGTAGAGGCCTTAACCCCTTTAGGACCCTGGGAAATGGTTTCGGGGTCTGCAACAGGGCTTTTATAAAGAAACTTCTGAGAATCAGGAACTCGGTAGTATCTGTCTGGTTTAGCTGGTGCAGGAGGCAAGGAATCTGGGTTTAGACTAGATTCGGTGTAAACATCATCCAAAATGTCTAAAACTGGAGGAATTGCAAGGGGTCTATGCTGTGGGAGAAGAAGAAACTCACTGAGTCTTTTCTTAGAGTCAGAGTAATCCTGGCCTTCCCAGTGGAAGTGTTCCCTCATGGTGTGTAAAGTTTCCCCAAAAGAGTAGTCTTCAGGGGGGGGGGGGGGAAACAGAGGGAATGGACTCTTCAGCATCTGAGTCTTCATAAGGTGGGAAGGAATAATCCTGGTCCTCAGAGTTAGCTGAGGAAATGGATGCTTGGTCAGAGGAAGGATAATCTTCCTCCAGTCTAGGCCTTTTGTCAGGAGGGGGTTGTGAACCCCTGATAAGGGTAATTAGATCCTCAGCCATTTTAAGCATCTGTTTTTTAGGCATAGGGGCCTGTGGACCCGGTTTCCTAACTTTTAAGGGGGCTTTAAGTTTAGCAAAAGACTTAATAGAGATAGTTGTCGGTTTGAAGACACCTTCAGAAACCGAAGGCCTGTCCAAAATCTCCGAATCACTGTCTGGGTTGGCGTCGGAGGGTTGAGATGGAACCGGCTCCTGAAGCCCAGCTGATTCGGTCTGGGAGGCAGTCAGAATTTCTAAATCAGCGGTAGTCAGGGGCTGCGTAGGCGCCTCGCTGAAAACCGGAGAACCGGCGGCAGGCCTTGCTGAGGCCTCGGTATCTGGTCTTGGCCTTGGTTGCCTGTCCTTATCCTTGCGTTTTTTTAATCATTGCTGATGTCGGTTGCTCCGACGACATGCTATAGTTAAATTTTCTGCCAAAATAATGTCGGGCGAAATCTGCCCGACGCTTGATTGTACGTTTGTTGAACCTAGCACAAAACCGACAGATGTCGTGGTCTGGGCCTAGGCAAGGAATACAATAAGAATGAAAATCCTTATGAGGTATTTGCTTCCCACAAGAAATGCAATTATTAACTTTGTCTGACATCGGTCTGAGGCAAGAAAAGTTTCCCCAATGGGGTACTTAGCTTTAGAGAAGCCTTCGGGCTAAAATTCAATTCGGAAATCTCAGGAGCTAGCCGACCGGCACTCGCGAACTGCTTCTGCTTCAGGCACCACGCTGCAAGAAAGACTGAAGAATATGGCGTCTGCTGCCTCTTTTATCCCCCTGTCGCACTGACGTCAGGGAAGAAGCAACGACAACAGACGCCGGACCAAGACTTTGGGAGTCGGCCGACTGCGGGACCGCCTGACTGCAGGATAACCCCAAGTGTGATGACTGCAGCAGTATAAAACAATGAACATCTAGGGTTTTTTAAACCCTTCTGTATATCTTTGAGATTCCAAATATATTTGAAACTACTGGGTGATCGTTTTTAAGGTAAGCAAAATCAATCTCGTCCATCTGTCCTTGATAAAGCATTTCCTCCAACAACATATCAATTTACCTATGGGCGATATTAATTTCACTGAGTGAACTTTCCGGATAAGTGTCCTCCATTAACATCCTGGACATACTACTGGTGTAATCACCACTATCCAATTATGACAACCCCGTTACCCTTATCGGGTTTCGTTACCCCAACAGTTTTATCTTTCAAAAAGTCACATAATTCTCTTTCACTGATGGTTAAATTATCTTCTATACAGTTAGTTTGGCTTTCAGTACTTCCCTGAAATCCAACTCGCAAACCTTTTCGAAGACACTGACCACAGTGGACAATGTGGGGGCTTAGAGGGGCTGGTTTTTTTTTTCAAAATATTACAGTTATCAAAATTACCCCGTTTAAATCATAGTGCTAGTTTTAATTTAGAAGTATATAGTTTTAAATCTATGAGCAGATCAGCTATGTTGGCACTGCTACAGGGCACACATGTAAAACCTTTAGCTAACAAATCAGAGCGTTTAATCTCTCATTTTGTTAGAGATCCTCAGTTTTTTTGATTCGGGGGTACTTCTGAGAAACCAGAGTATACTAAGAGGCACTTTGAAAGCGAGTTTGTAACCATTTGCAATAATGTTTAGAATCCACTTATCTGAAGTAATGAGTCCAGTTTTAGAGGAAGAGTCTTCCTCCTAGTTTTCGGGCTGTGGTGGGAGGGCTGAGTGGAGAGAGAGTTATAACTGCTCTCTACCTGGGGGCTGTAACCTAAAACTCCCTTGCCTGGGTATTTCAGAGGTCTTTTACCTTGATCGAGGTTGGTGATGTCTGTCTGAAAGCTCTGTCATTTTGAGGCCTTCTCCGTTTACTCCTAGGCTGGGTAGGAGAGGACCAATGCTTGGCTGGAAAATTCCTGCTAAACCTAGGTGGTAGTACTTGTAAGGACATCCTTCAACTGTTTGCATGGACTCTGCCTTTTCTTCCATCTTTCTGAGTACTGCTTAAGCTGTTGGTCCAAAAAGTCTGTCATGGGGAGCGTCCAAAAGGCTAGCCTTTACCTGATCAGGGAGAGATTGCTCCCTAAGCCATACATGTCTCCTAATCACTGAAGCGGTGACAGATGCCCTGCAGGATGCCTCCATGGCATGACAGGCACAATGCAGAGTGTTTAGCCACCTAGGAAGTTGAGTGAGAAGTCCAAAAGTACGGGTCATTATAAAGCTCACATCACCAATAAAATCTTTCCAGCTGCTAGTCTACCCACAATGCACTTATCTACATTACCTCAGAAAGAGTTTCCTACCATGCAGAAAAAGAAGTTCTATAGAATGACATAAGCCTTGTCCAAGGAATCCCTGACAAGAACCCAGGACAGGATGTCGCTCCACCTGAAGTCTAAAGGAGGGGGCAAGGGTGAGAGATGCAAGAATGGATAAAGATTGGCAACACAGATGGAACGTTATGGTAAGACATAACTTCTTTATCGGTTTGCAATCTTCATCTATTCTTGACTAGTGGGACAGAGTCCCCAGCTACTTTATATCCTGGGTGGCCGCAAGGAAGACTATTCCTGAGAATGTACAGTTGTGTACACCTACCATAAATGTAGATAGAGTGTACTCACTGTTGCAGTCATCACATCTGCCAGGGGTAGCCCTCAGTTGGCCCGAATACCACAGGCTTAGGACTTATGCATTGGTTGCTGTCGCTCCAGGACTGATGTCAGGTAGTCAGTGGTATAAAAACAGGCAGCCAATGCCATTACATCAGTTTTTCTTGCCCCAAATGTCAGAAGCGCCAATAGTGAGCTAAGCTATGTAGAGTAACACCACCAGTAGAAAGTAAATACCAATAGCCCTGTAAGGGCAAGGAAGAGAGAGACAAGGGGGCTGGAGGGTGGGAAACCAGGACTGCAACAGTGAAAACAATTTTTACATCTACATTTACGGTAAATCTACACAACTGTACTATGTTCTTAGTCTTTCACTGTAAAGTCATCACACTTGGGTTGATTCCCAAAGTTGAGGAATGGGTGGAGGCAGTCAAGAAGAGTTGGGGCTGGCTAGTATGCCCTGCAGGACTGCGGCTGCAAAGCCTGCCCTAGACTTTGAAAAGATAGGCAGGTGGTAATGCTTGAAGGTATGAACAGAAATCCATGTTGCAGCTTCCAGGATATTCCTGGTATGGACTCGTCTGAGAAAAGCTGTAGAGGTTGAAGTTGCCCTAGTAAAATGTGTTCTGACCCCCTGTGGGGGTGGTTTCCCATGATGTTTGTAACAGAAATGGATGCAGTGTACTATCCAATTGGAGATGGTTTGTTTTACTATGGCTTTGCCCTCTGCCCCTGGTGCAAAACTGACTAGCAACTGGTCAGATTGCCTAAAGGGCTTAGTCCTATCCAGGTAGACTCTGGGCGGTCTGTGCACATCTAAAGAGTGCAGGATCCTTTTCCCCTTTATTTTGAGGTTTAGGGAAAAAAGGTGGGAAAATAAATAGATTGGTTGAGAGACTCACTGGACACGAATTTAGGCATGAAAGTTGGGTTAGTCCTGAGGGAGACCCTGTCAGCATGAAAAATGATGAAAGGTTCCACAGCCATAAGTGCTTGAAGCTCAGACACACTTCTAGCTGAAGTGATGGCCAGAAGCAAGGCTGTTTTCCGAGAGAGGAATTTTAACTCCGCTGAAGCTGCAGGCTCAAAGGGGGGAGCGTGACCATTTCCAACACAAAGTTAAGCTCCCAAGCAGGGGAAGGGGCTCTTCTTGATGGCCTTACGTTGTTAGCCCCTCTCAGGAACTGTTTGATGAGAGGGTATGAGAAGAGAGGTTGCTCAGTGCTGTAATGTGCAGAGATGGCAGAGGCATGGATTTTAATGGAAGAGAAGGATAGGCCCCTGTGGAGTAGTTCTGCTAGGTAATCCAGAATGAGAGGTAAGCAGGGCTGTGGTGGGTCAGCTGCTTTATTCTGGATCTAGGAACAATACACTTGCCAGCATAGAATTTTCTAGTACTGGGTTGTCTGGCTTCACATATGACATCCAGGACCTGTTTGCTTAGGCTGGCCACTGGAGAAGTCAAGGAATAAGCCAGGTTGCTAGGTTCAGGATCTGCAACTGTGGATCCAAGAACTCTCCCTCCTGCTGAGTCAGGAGAGCTGGAATCTGGGGGAGGTTCCATGGAGGCAACGGGGATAGAGTGCGCAGTAGTGAGTACCAGTGTTGGCGTGGCCAGTCTGGGCAATCAGGATTGCCCTTGGTCTTTCTTCCATTATTTTGAGTAATACTCTGGTAAGAGGAAGAGGGAAATACATAGACAGAGAGGTTTGCCCACTGGAAGGATAAAGCATCCACTTTCCAGGCCTTGCTGTGAGGTTCCCTGGTGCAGAATTTGCTGAGCTGGTGGTTATAGGGCGAGGCAAATAGGTCCACCTTCAGGGTACCATATTTTTGGGTCACAAGGCTGAAGGTGTTGTGGTTTAATTGCCACTCATGTGGGTCTAGGAGATTTCTGCTTAAGCTGTCTGCCAGAGAGTTTTGGTTGCCTGGCAGGAATGGAGCTTGCAGGTGAATATGCATGGCTGAGGCAGTGTTCCAAAGGGTCATGGCTAGCCTGCAGAGTGGGTAACAGTGGGTTCCCCCCTGCTTGTTGATGTACCACATTACTGTGGTGTTGTCAGTTTTGATTAGTAGAAGCCCCAGAGAGAGCAGGGATTTGAAAGCTGTCAGAGTGTGCTGAACAGCTAGCATCTCTTTTTAGATGATGTGCAGATTAATTTGGTTTGGGCTACAGTGGCCCTGAATGCACCTGCTGTCCAGGTGAGCACCCCAGGCATAGTCTGATGAGTCTGTGGTTGGGGTCTAGGCGGCATGGGTTTGCGAAAAGGCAAGTCCCTTGTGGTTGCATGCTGCTGCCCACCAAAGAAAGTCTTTCCTTATACAGGGCATCATAGGTACAACAGTTTCCAGGTCCTGATAATGTTGATACCAAAGGCTTTTTAAGTACTACTGAAGTTTCCACATATGCAGTCTGGCATATGGAATTAGTAGAATGCAGGAGGCTATGAACCCTAGAGCTTGCAAGATTTCCCTTGCAGATAACTGGGTTCTGGTGGCCTGTTGAGAGGTGTAGCCTGTCAGGCTTGTTTTTCTGGAGTTAGAAATGCCATCTGGGATTCTGTGTCCAGGCTGGCTCCCAGGAATACATTTTTTTGACTGGGGACTAGTTTGGATTTCTTTTCGTTGATAGTGTACCTCAGTGAAGTTAGTAGGTCCTTTACAAACGTCAGGTGGTGTAACAGCTCTTAATCACCATCTTCCTGAATCAGGCAGTCATCCAAGTAAGGGTAAATTTCAATATTTCTTTGTATGAAAAGAGAAATGGCTGGAGTCAGGCATTCTGTGAAAACTCTGGAAGCAGTGAATAAGCCAAAGGGAAGCGCAGAGAACTGATGATGTATAGATCCTGCCCTGAAAAGTAGATATTTTCTGCAAGAATCTCTGATTGGGATATGCAGATAGGCCTCTGAGGTCTAGAGTGGCTAACCAGGCATCTTTGGACAGCATGGGGAGAAGCTGCTGCAGTGTGAGCATTTTGAATTTTGGTACCACCAGGAAGGTGTTTAGAATAAATGGATCTAAGATTGGGCGCCAGAGGTGCCCTCTTTTCAGAGTACCAGAAACATTCTGGAATAGAAACCTTGGCCTATCTAATATGCAGGAACAGGCTGAATTGCCCTCATGGAGAGCAGGGAATGAACTTGGTTTTGTGCCTCTGCCACTGGTTTGGAGGAAGATCTGGGAATCCCCTTGAGGTTGGCAACGTGTGGAAATAAAATTTGTACCCCTGGGACACTATGTTGAGGACCCATCGATCGCTGGTGATGGAGGCCCAGTTTTTTGCATAGGAGGCAAGTTTTCCTCCTAGGGGCACGAGCAGATAGGCAGAGGTGATAGGAGGAGTTTAGAAGTCATTGCAAATTCTTTCCATAAGGGGGAGGCTTAGCACTCCCTGGTTTAGAAGTGGACATACTCCATTGCTTAGATCTCTGCATACCCTGAGACTGCTGTCTGGGGAATCTGTTTCCCCTAGGTTTAGTCTGAGGTGGCCTTGAGGGGGCTGGAAAGGACCAATGTTTTGAGGGGCAATACCTACTGAATCTTGGAAGCTTAACTTGCAAAAAGTCTGTCTGCATAGACTTCGCCTTTTCTTCCATCTTTTTTTAAAACCTCTTCTGCATTGGTGCCTAACAGATTGTCTTTGTTCAGTGGTGCGTCCAATAATTTTGATTTGACAATCTGGCAAGGTCTGTTCCTTAAGCCAAGTATGCCTTCTAAGTACAAAACCTGTGACTGCTGCCCTGCAGGATGCTTCTAGGGCATCAAAGACACGTTGCAGGGTATGCTTACTGATTCGGCTTGCAGAATGCATAAGTTCTGTAAATTTTTATTTTCTGCACAGTCAGGGAAGGTAGACAATTTTTGTTTAATGAGTTCCGTGCTATGTTGCTGGTATTTCAGTATGTTGAACTGACAATTTAATGCTCTAGTGGCAAGAGTTGCAGAGGTATATACTTCTTTACCCCATCTGTCCAAGGTTCCAGAATCCCTGCCCGAGGGGGTGGAATTCTTAGCTGTGGCTGCTATTCCTTTAGGCCTTTGGGATATGACTTCTGGGTCAGCAGTGGCATTCTTGAAAAGAAATTTGTGAGAGTAAGGGACTCTGAAATACCGGTCAGGTTTCCTTGGAGCAGGAGGTAAAGTATCAGGAATTAGACTGGATTCCATAAAGACATCATCCACAACATCTAGAACAGGAGGGATATCTAAGGGTCTGTCCTGTGGTAAATCTAAAAATTCCATGAGTTTCTTTTTGGACTGAGGATAATCCTGGCATTCCCAATGGAAGTGCTCTCAAAATATGTACGGTTTCACCAAAAGAAAATCCTCTGGAGAACAGGCAGAAGGAACGGATTCCCATGCATCTGAATTCTCGTAAGTTCATAAGGACATGCCTTCATAATCAGAAACCTCAGAGTCGTCGGATTCTTGGTCAGATAAAACTGCTGGGGACAAGTCTCTTTCCAAAGAAAGGCTGACTTCCACTTATCAGCATAAGGTCTTCCGCCATTTTAAGCATCTGTGATTGTGGCAAGGAAGCAGGCGAGTTTGGATCATTGTTTTTTTTTTAGACCTAGCTCGTATTCTGGGCCATAGAAAAGTATAGTTGTGTACACTTACCATAAATGCAGATGTTAGAGTGTATTCACTGTTGCAGACATCACACTTGGGTTAACTGCCTGCAGATAGCCCTCAGTCAGCCCGAATACCAGAGACTTAGTATTTCTGCTTCGGATGCTGTTGCTCCAGAAATGACATCAGGTTATCAGGGGTATAAAAACAGGCAACAGATGCCATTACATCAGTTTTTCTTGCCCCAAATGTCAGGGGCACCCCAAATAGGGAGCCAAGTCAAGGTGGGGGAAAATAAACACCAGTGAAAAGTAAATACCAATACCCCAGAAGGGGTGAGTAATAGCCATAGAGAGGGGAGAGAGAAAAAAACAGAGGGCTGAAGGGAGGGAAACAAGGACTGCAACAGTGAATACACTCTAACATCTACATTTATGGTAAGTGTACACAACTGTACTATGTTAGTGTTTCACTGTTGCAGTCAACACACTTGGGTAGATTCCCAAAGTTGAAGGGTGGGGGCAGTCAAGAAGAGTTAGGACTGGCAAGTATGCCTTGCAAGACTGCTGTAGCAAAACCTGCCTTGGATTTGGAAAAGATAAGCAGGTGATAATGCTTCATGGTGTGTACAGAACTCCAGGTAGCAGCTTCCAGGATATCCTTGGTAGGGACTCCCCTGAGAAATGCTGTAGAGGTAGCTGTTGCCCTCATGGAATGTGTTCTGACCTCCTGGGGTGTTGGTTTCCCATGGTGCTTGTAGCAGAAATGGATGCAGTGTGCTATCCATTTGGAAAAAGTTTTGAAATGGCCTTGCCCTCTGCACCCCTGTTGCAAAGCTGACCAGTAACTGGTCAGATTTTCTGAAGGGTTTAGTCCTATCAAGGCAGAATCTGAGCTGTCTGTGCACGTCCAAGGAGTGCAGTATCCTTTCCCCTTTATTTTGAGGATTAGGAAAGAAAGCTGGCCCAAGGATGGATTGGGTGAGAGCCACACTGGACACCACTTTAAGCAAAGTAAGGGTTAGTCCTGAGGGAAACCCTGTCAGCATGTAAAATAATGACGGGTACCACAGCCAACAGTGCTTGTAGCTCAGACACTCTAGCTGAAGTAAGTGATGGCTAGAAGCAAGGCTGTTTTCCAAGCGAGAAATTTTAACTCTGCTGATGCAGCAGGTTCAAAGGGGGAAGCGTGAGCTTTTCCTGTACAAAGTCAAGGTCCCAAGCAGGGGTGGGTGCTCTCCTTGGTGACCTTAAATTGTTTGCCATTCTCAGGAACTGCTTGATAAGAGGGTGCAAAAAGTAGTGACTCGGTGTTGTAATGAGCAGAAATGGCTGAGGCATGTATCTTAATGGAGGAGAAGGAGAGGCTCTGGTGGAGTAGATCTGCCAAGTAATCCATAAGTAGCATCAGGGAGGGCAGTGTTGTGTCCTCCCCTTTAGATTGAATCCATGAGCAGAACCTTTTCCACTTAATAGCATAGGATTTTCTTGTACTGGGTCTTCTGCCTTCAAGAATGACGTCCAGCACCTGCCTGCTTAGGGTTGCTGGGGGAGAATTCAAGGAATAAGCCAGGCTGCTAGATTTAGTGTTTGCAGTTGTGGGTCAAAATCTATCCCTCCTGATAAAAGAGAAGGATTGGTTTCTGGCGTAGGTGCCAGGCTGCACAGGAGTGGGTACCAGTGCTGGCGTCGCCAATCCAGGACAATCAGAATTTTCCTTGGTCAGTCTTGTTTTATCTTGAGTAAAACTCTTGAGAGAAGGGGCGGGGGGGGGGCATAGATTGATTCACCCACTGAAAGAATAGGGCATCCATTTTCCAGGCCCTGCTGTGAGGAGTCCTGGTGCAGAATTTGTTGAGCTGATGGTTGTAGGGGGAGGCAAAGAGATCCACCTCTGGGGTCCCCCATCTCTGAATCAAGAAGGCTGAAGGTGCTGGGCTCCAAATGCCACTCGTGGGGGTCTAGGAGATTTCTGCTCAAGTCGTCGGCCAGTGAAGTGTCTGTCTGGCAGGAATTGAGCTTGCAGATGGACTTGAATGTCCAAGGTCATGTTCCATAGGGCTATGGATAACCTGCAGAGTGGGTAGGAATGGGTTCCCCTCTGCTTGTTGATGTACCACAACTGTGTTGTTGTCTGTTTTTATTAGCAGTTATCCTGGGAGGAGTAGGGATCTGAAAGCTGTCAGTGCATTCTATATAGCTAGCATCTGTTTGGCTGATGTGTAGATGAATTTAACTTGGGCTCCAGTGGCCCTGAATACATTTGCCATCCATGTGTGCCCCCGAGGCATAGTCTGATGCGTCTGTGGTTAGGGTCTGGGCGGCGTGGGGTTGAGTAAAAGGCAGTCCCTTGTTGTGGTTGCATGCTTCTGCCCATCAAAGGAACTCTGTCCTTAGGGTATGATAGGAATGATAGTTTCCAGGTTCTGAGAATGTTGCTACCAAAGACTTTTTAATTACCACTGACATTTCCTTATATGCAGTCTTGCATATGGAATTTGCAAAATGCAGGAGGCCATGAACCCTGGGGCCTGCAGTATTTTTCTTGTGGATAGCTGGGTTCTGGTGGTAATTTTTTTTTTTTTTTTTTTTAGTAGACTGTCAGACTTGTTTTTCTGAAGTGAGGAATGCCACCTGGGAAGTGGTGTTCAAGCTTGCTCCCAGGAATACAATCTTTTGACTAGGTACCAGTTTTGATTTTTCGTTGATGGTGTACCCCAAAGTAAGAAAGTTTTTCACAAATGTCAGATGCTGCAGCAGCAATTCCTGATTGTCTGCCTGAATCGGGCAGTCGTCCAAGTACAGGTAAATTTGTACATTTCTCAGTCTGCAGAATGCAATGGCTGGAGCTGGGCATTTTGTGAATACTCTGGGTTTCAGTACATAAGCCAAAGGGAAGTGCAGAGAACTGACAATGCACAGACCCTGCCCTTAAACAGATACTTCCTGCATGACTCCCTTACAGGAATGTGTAGATAGGCTTCTTTTAAGTCTAGGGTAACTAACCAGGCATCCTTGGTTAGTATGGGGAGAATCTGTTGCAGAGTAAGCATTTTGAATTTTGGTACCACCCGGAAAGTGTTGAGATTTGAAAGATCCAGGATTGGGCACCAAGAGCCTTCTTTCCTGGGTACTAGGAAGAGTCTGGAGTAGAATCCTTGACCCATCTGTACTACAGGAACTGGCTGAATAGCTCTGATACTGAGCAGGGTAAGTACTTGGTTTTGAGCTTCTGCCCACTGATTTGGAGGAAGATCTTGAAATCCTCTAGGGGTTGGCAGTGAATGGAAATAAAATTTGTACCCCTGGGATACAATGTTGAAGACCCATCGGTCCTGAGTGGACAGCCATTTTTTTTTTCATGAAGGAGAACTTTTCCTCCTAGGGGCACAACCAGTTGGGCAGGGCTGGGAAGTGGAGTAAATAAGTCTTTGTGAACTTTTTCTGTAGGGAGGCTGCTTACCACTCCCTACTTTAGGGGTGGGGGCACTTCATTGCTTAAATCTCTGCATATCCTGAGACTGTAGTCCGGGTGGTCCATTTCCCCGGGGTCTGGTTTGAGAAGGCCTCAAGGGGGCTGGAAAGGACCAGTGTTTGGAAGGACAATGCCTACTGCATCTGGGTGGTTGCACTTGCAAAAAATCCTTGACAGTCTGCATAGACTTGGCTTTTTCTTCAATCTTTTTAAGAACCTCTTCTGTTGTGGTGACAAACAATCCATCCTTATTCAAAGGAGCGTCTAGTAAGTTTGATTTGACTTGGTCTGGTAAGGTCTGCTCCTTCAGCCAAGCATGCCTTCAGTACAGAGCCAGTGACTGCTGCCCAGCAGGATGCTTCTAGGGCGTCAAGCCACACTGCAAAGTATGCTTGCTGACTTGGCTTGCAGAGTGCATAAGTTCCTGCTATTCTTTATTTTCTGCACAGTCTGAAAAGGTTGCCACTTTGTTTAATAAGTTCCATAACATGTTGCTGGTAGTTCAGCATGTGAAACTACCAATTCAATGCTCTAATAGCAAGAGTTGCAGAGGTATATACCTTCTTACCCCATCTGTCCAAAGCTCTGGAATCCCTGTCCGAAGGGGTGGGATTCTTGGCTGTAGTAACCTTGATACCTTTAGGTCCATGGGAAATGATCTCTGGGTCAGCAGTAGGATTCTTTAAAAGGAATTTGAGTGTCATACTCTGTGGTACTTGTCTGGTTTCCTAGGAGCAGGAGGTAAAGTGTCAGGAGTAAGACTAGATTTCATAAAAACATCATCCACAACATCCAGGACAGGGGGTACTGCTAAAGGTCTGTGCTGAGGCAACTCTAGAAATTCTCTGAGCCTGTTTTTTGGACTGAGGATGGTCTTGGCATTCCCAATGGAAAGACTCTCTTAAGGTATGTAAGATTTCACCTAAAGAAAAATCCTCTGGACGGGAGGCAGAAGGAATGGATTCCTCTGCATCTGAATCCTCATTAGCAGATAAGGGCATGTCTTCAAAATCAGAAATCTCAGAGTCAGACTCCTGGTCTGTAGAAGCTGAAGGGGAGTGAACTCTCTGCCTCTTAGCAGGGGAAGGCTGACTTCCCCTAATCAACGCAATAAGATCTTCGGCCATTCTAAGCATTTGTTTTTGTGGCGTGGGAGCAGGTGCATCCACTTTGGCCAGTTTTCTAGGCGTAGTGCGTACTCTGAGCCTAAGAAACTCAGTAAATTTGGTTAAAAAAGCAGTCGGTTTGAGTCGAACATCGGTTGAGCGAAGAACTGCCTCAGAAGTCTGTGCCTGCTTAGCGGCTCCAGACCCATCCAAGGTAGAAACATCCGCAGGTTCCAGAGTCGAAGAGTCTCACTGCATACCGGACTCCGAATGGGTCTCGGTAGAGGTCTGCGATTCCATTGAAGCGAGCATCAGTGGCTGCAAAGGCACCTCACAGAGTACTGGCGGACTGGCAACTAGGTTAACGGAAGCGCTGTTGGCAGATTTGGACCTATGCGGTCTGTCTGTCTTTATCCTTACGTTTTTTCGGAATATCAGTAGTCTGTTGGCTTACCAAAGCCATTTCAGAATACGGAGATGAGGAGTGAAAGAATTTAGTGACAAAGAGCCCGACGAATGGTTCAGGCATTAAAAAAGCCACAAAACCGACAGCGAGGGACGTCATGGACTGGGCTTAAACAGGTGCGCAGTAAGAATGAAAATCTCTGTGCGGTATTTGCTTTCCACAGGCAAGACAATTAAAGTACAGTTTTGTACCTACCATAAATGTAGATGTTAGAGGATCTCCATTGCTGCAGTCCTGACATATGGGTATTCCGCTGTCCACAATCGGCCCGAATACCAAAGGGCTAGAACCGGCGTCGGTCATCGGCGCCCGAGACTGACGTCAGTACGTGTCAGTACAAATGCGCATGACCGACGCCATAACCACAGTCTTTCTTGCCTCAGACGTCAGAATGCAAAAAACACCACCCAAACCCCAACCTAAAAAGAAAAAAGGGGGGAAGGAGGGAGGGAAAATTGGACTGCAGCAATGGAGATCCTCGAACATCTACATTTATGGTAGGTACAAAACTGTACTATGTTCGTCTCCCATTGCTGCAGTCCTGACATATGGGTAGAATCCCAGAGCAACGGAAAAAAGGGAGGTAGGTCAACTAAGTAACATTAGGAGCTGCTAACACGCCCTGTAAGATTGCAGTGGCAAACCCAGCCCTAGACCTAGAATAAAGAGGTAAATGATAATGCTTTGTAAAGGTATGTACAGAACTCCAAGTAGCTGCCTCTAGAATGTCTTTAGTAGCTACCCCTCTCAAAAAAGCAGTAGAGGTGGCCGTAGCCCTAGTAGAATGAGGCCTGATCCCAACTGGAACCTCCTTTCCATGATGAGAGTAACAAAAAGCAATACAATGGCCAATCCACTTGGAAATAGTTTGTTTCGAGACAGCTTTCCCTCGTGAAGTCAAAGCAAACTAAACAAATAATTGCTGAGATCTTCTGAACTCTTTGGTTCTGAACAAATAATACCTTAACTGCCTATGTACATCCAAAGAATGCAAAACTTTCCCCTTCATTTTGGGGGTTAGCATAAAAAGTAGGCAAATGTATAGATTGGTTCAATGCCACATTAGAAATCACCTTAGGCAGAAAAGTAGGATTAGTACGCAAGGAAACTCTGTCCTGGTGAAAAATCAGAAAAGGTTCCACTGCCATGAGGGCCTGTAATTCAGATAACCGTCTAGCAGAAGTAACAGCCAATAAAAAAGCAGTCTTCCAAGACAACAACTTCAATTCAGCTGTAGCTGCAGGTTCAAAGGGAGGCAGAGTCAGCTTTTCCAAAACAAAATTAAGATCCCAGGTAGGAGTAGGAGCCCTCCGTGGGGGTCTTATATTCTTTGCCCCTCTAAGAAACTGTTTAACCAATGGATGTGAAAATAAAGGAGGGTCACAATCATAGTGAGCAGAAATAGCTGCAGCATGCACTTTTACAGAAGAGAAGGACAAACCCTTGTCCAATAAAATAGTCAAATATTGCAATGTACAACTCAAATTAGGCAATGCGACATCAAAGCCTTTAGCTGAACTCCAAAGAAAAAATCTCTTCCATTTATCAGCATAAACTTTGAGTACTAGGACGCCTGGCTTCCAAAATAACATCCAAAACTTGTTGAGGGAGCTGAAGGCCCTCCTTCTCTAAAACAGAATGCGCCAGGCTGTCAGGTGTAGGGATTGCACCCTGACATTGAGAAAATGATTGTTTTCCTGAGACAATAAGTGAGGAATCCGTGGTAATGGCCAAGGTGTTCCCTGAATTAAGCTCCTCAACAGTGGGTACCAATGCTGACGAGGTCAATCCGGTGCTATAAGGATCATGCAAGGTTTGTCCCTCCTGACTTTCAACAGCACCTTTGGAAGAAGAGGCAAAGGAGGAAAAGCATACACGTGAAGGTTGCTCCAACTGAAGGATAGTGCATCTATTTTCCAGGCTTTTGGATGAAACAGCCTTGTGCAAAACAGTGGCAGTTGGAAATTCAGAGGAGAAGCGAACAGATCTATGTCTGGAGTTCCCCAAGCCATGGTCAACTGAAGAAATACCTGAGGGTCCAACTTCCATTCGTGAGGATCCACAATCTGTCTGCTCAAAGCATCTGCTAAAGAATTTTGTGCTCCTGGCAGAAACTGTGCTCGAAGAGTGATGTGCAGATTTAAAGCAGTTTCCCATAACAGCATTGCTTGTCTGCAAAGAGGGTAAGAATGAGTTCCCCCCTGCTTGTTGATGTACCACATGACAGTCGTGTTGTCTGTTCGAATCAACACCAGTCCTGGTTGAAGTAGGCCCTTGAATGCTTCCAAAGAAAATTGAACTGCCAGCATCTCTTTCATGTTGATATGCAAGTGAAGTAGCTCTGGGGGCCAAAGGTCTTGAATCCATTTTCCTTTGAAATGAGCTCCCCAAGCTGACTCCGAGGCGTCTGTCGTTAATATCTGACTTGCCTCTGGTTGGGTCACAGAGAGTCCCTTGTTTAGGTGACATTCCTGAGCCTACCACACAAATTCTTTCTGAATGCAAGGTAGAATCCGAATGACAGTGTCCAAATCGTGGCTGTGTTGAGTCCAAACGCTTTTGAGATACCATTGTAGCTTCCTCATATGCAGTTTGGCATTGGGAAGTACTAGAATGCAAGATGCCATGAACCCCAAGGCTTGAAGGACTGTCCTTGCAGTCAGCCTGGACATTACTGATAGCTGTTGGAAGTATAGGTGAAGATTTCTTTGTTTGTCCGGGGTAAGAAATGCCATCTGAGCAGCTGTATTCAGTCTTACACCCAGAAAACACATCTCTTGTGAGGGTACTAGACTGGACTTTATTTCGTTCACAGAATACCCTAGGCATCTTAAAACTGTCATTACATACTGCAGATGTTGAAGAAGTTCGTGCTTGCCTTGAGCCAGAATCAAACAGTCGTCCAGATAAGGATAAATTTGCATTCCTTTTAGTCTGAGAAAAGCTATTACTGGAGCCAGGACTTCTGTGAATACCCTGGGCGCAGTAGACAAGCCAAAGGGCAATGCAGAGAACTGATAATGCAAATTCCCATTCCGAAATCTCAGGAATTTCCTGCAACTGGGCCTGATAGGAATGTGAAGATAGGCCTCTGAGATCCAGAGTCACCATCCAGTGATCTTTGCCCAGCATAGGTAAAGTACAGTTTTGTACCTACCATAAATGTAGATGTTCGAGGATCCCATTGCTGCAGTCCTAACTATTGGGTATAGTCCGCATCCAGTCGGCCCGAATACCAGAGTATAAGGCTGACGTCGGTCAGGGCGCATTAGACTGACGTCAGTACGTCAGGGTACTAATGCGCATGACCGACGTCATATCCTCAGTCTTTTCTTGCCCCAGATGTCAGAAGACCCTAAAAAGACAAGGCCCAAAATACCTGCACCAAAAATATGTACAATATATACAAGAATATATACAAAAAATATAAGCATGTAACCTCACCTACACAACCACCCCTAAAGACAGAGGGGAAGGAGGGAGGAATTGGACTGCAGCAATGGGATCCTCGAACATCTACATTTATGGTAGGTACAAAACTGTACTATGTTCTTCGCTCCCCATTGCTGCAGTCCTAACTATTGGGTAGAATCCCAAAGCAGAGGTAAGGGAGGCTGGCAAATCATAAAGAAGCAGGAGCTGACAACATGCCTTGCAAAACAGCTGTGGCAAAACCAGCCCTAGACTTAGAGTAGATAGGAAGGTGATAATGCTTAGAGAAAGTATGCACTGAACTCCAAGTAGCTGCTTCCAAAATATCCTTAGTTGCCACGCTGCTTAGAAATGCTGTTGAAGTGGCAGTAGCCCTAGTGGAATGAGGCCTAATCCCAGCTGGAATCTGCTTGCCATGATGGGAATAACAAAATGCAATGCAAAAGCCAATCCACCTAGAAATAGTTTGTTTTGACACAGGCTTGCCCTGTGAACTCAAAGCAAAAGAAACAAACAACTGCTGAGACTGCCTAAAATCCTTAGTCCTGCTTAAATAATAACGCAATTGCCTGTGTACATCTAAAGTGTGCAAAATCTTTTCCCCTTTATTTTGGGGGTCTGCATAAAAGTAGGCAAATGAATAGTTTGGTTTAAAGCCACACTAGAATCCACCTTAGGCATAAAGGAAGGAGTAGTACGTAATGATACCCTATCCTTATGGAAAATCTAAATGGCTCTACTGCCATAAGGGCCTGCAACTCAGACACCCTTCTTGCAGAAGTAATAGCCAACAGAAAAGCAGTCTTCCATGACAAGTATTTCAATTCAGCAGTAGCCGCAGGCTCAAAAGGTTGTAGAGTAAGTTTTTCCAACACAAAATTGAGATCCCAAGCAGGAGTAGGAGCTCTACGTGGGGTCTTATATTCTTTGCCCCTCTAAGAAACTGCTTGAACAAAGGATGCGAAAACAATGGTGGGTCACAATCATAGTGAGCTGAAATTGCTGCAGCATGAATCTTAATGGAAGAGAAGGACAAACCTTTGTCCAATAACTCAGTAAGGTATTGAAGAGCCACACTCAAATTAGGCTCAGAAACCTGCAAATTCTTTGCTGTACTCCAAAATAAAAACCTCTTCCATTTTCCCCATGCACACTTTCCTTGTACTAGGTCTTCTAGCTTCCATAATCACATTTAAAACTTGTTGAGGAAGTTGAGACCTGCTGTGTTTCAACACAGAAGATGCCAGGCTGTTAGATGAAGAGAGTGAAGCTTGACATTGAGCAGATGACCATCCTTCTGAGATAACAGATGAGGAATCAGAGGTAAAGGCCATGGAGGCTTCCTTACCAGACTCCGTAGTAGTGGGTACCAGTGTTGCCGAGGCCAATCTGGAGCTATCAAAATCATCCTTGGCCTGTCTTGTCTGACCTTTAATAGTACCTTTGGAAGAAGAGGCAGAGGAGGAAAGGCATACACATGAAGGTTTTTCCAACTGAAAGACAGAGCATCCACTTTCCAAGCTGTGTGATGAAACCCCTTTGTGCAATACTGTGGCAGCTGGTGGTTTAGTGGAGAAGCGAACAGATCTATGTCTGGAGTTCCCCATGACACTGTCAATTTTTGAAATACATGAAGATCCAGTTTCCACTCGTGGGGATCCATGATTTGTCTGCTTAACACATCTGCTAAGGAGTTCTGTGCTCGGCAGAAACCTTGCCTGAAGAGTTAGTTGCAAGCTTAGCGCAGTCTCCCATAAAATCATTGCTTGCCTGCATAGAGGATAAGAATGTGTTCCCCCTTGCTTGTTGATGTACCACATGACAGTTGTGTTGTCTGTTAGAATCAACACCTGCCCTGGAAGAAGTAACTCCTTGAAAGCCATTAATGCAAACTGGACTGCTAACATCTCCTTCATGTTGATATGTAGATGTTGTAGTCTGGCAGGCCACTTGTCTTGTATCCACTTTCCATTTAGATGAGCTCCCCAAGCAATGTCCGAGGCATCTGTCGTTAAAATCTGACTCGCCTCTGGCCGGGTCACAGAGAGTCCCTTGTTTAGGTGACATTCCTGAGCCCACCACAAAAATTCTTTTTGAAGGCAAGGTATTATTTGAATGACAGTGTCCAAATCCTGGCAGTGCTGTGTCCATACATTTTGAGATACCATTGTAGCTTCCTCATATGCAGTTTGGCATTGGGAAGCACCAGAATACAAGATGCCATGAACCCTAATGCTTGAAGGACTGTCCTTGCAGTCAGCACGGACTGATGAGATAGTTGATGGAAGTAAAGTGATAGACTCTTTTGTTTGTCCGGGGTTAAAAGGCCATCTGGGCTGCTGTATTCAGTCTCACACCCAGAAAGGACATGTCTTGAGAGGGTACTAGACTGGGCTTTATTTCGTTCACAGAATACCCTAGGGATTTTACCACTGCTATGACATGTTCCAGATGCTGTAGAAGGTCTTCTTTTCTTGAGCCAGAATCAGGCAGTCGCCCAACTAAGGATAGATTTGAATTCCTTGAAGCCTGAAGTAAGCTATCACTGGAGCCAGAACCTTTGTGAATACTCTGGGCAGTAGATAAGCCAAAGGGCAATACAGAGAACTGATAATGAGAATTTCCAGCTCGAAACCGCAGATACTTCCTGCAACTTAGCCTTATAGGCACATGAAGGTAAGCTTCCTTGAGATCTAAAGTTACCATCCAGTGATCTTTGCCCAGCAGAGGTAAAAGCTGTTGTAACGTCAACATCTTGAACTTGGGAATGTCCAGAAAAGTGTTGAGGAGAGATAAATCCAAAATTGGTCTCCACGTGTTCCCCTTCTTTGGTACTAGGAACAGGCGAGAAGAAAATCCTAGGCCCCTTTCTGATACAGGGACTGGCTGAATGGCCCCTATCTGGAGTAACTGAGAAACTTGCTTGTGAGCCTCTTTTCTTTGTGGAGGAGGAACGTCTGGCATGCCTTTGAAAGGGGCATTGTATGGAAATAAAATCTGTAACCGTGGTGAATGATATCCAACACCCATTTGTCTTGAGTAATTAAATCCCAATTTTCTTTGAAAAGAGACAGTCTTCCTCCCAAAGGAGCTGCCAGACGGAATCTACTGGCAGCTGAAAAGACAGGTCATTGGGTCTGTTTACGAAAGGACTGACCCCTGCCCTCACCAGAAGTCTGAGCAGGTGAACTCCCTGTTCTAGGCCTAAAAGAACCTTGAGCCCTGCCCCTACCACGCCTAGACCTACCCCTAGACTGGGAATCATAAGCAGGATATGTCCACCCCTTAGCAGGCCAATTTCTACTAAACTTCGGTGGCTGCACCTGCAAATAATCTTTAACAGTTTGCATAGACTTAGCTTTGTCCTCCATTTTCTTTAAAACTGCTTCCACAGGCGATCCAAACAACACATCAGACTGTAAAGGAGCATCCAAAATCCTTGTCTTAACATGCTCAGCTAAATTCTGATCCTTCAACCAGGCATGCCTGCGAAGAACAGAACTAGAAGCAGCCACCCTCGAGGAGGCCTGTACAGCATCAAAACCACATTGCAAAGAATGCTTACCCACTTGTTCAGACACATGAACCAAATCCAGCAACTCTTTACACTCAATACCTTCCGCCAAAGCATCCACCTTAGATTTCAATTGTGAAAGGAGATAATTCTGATATTTTAGCATGTGAAACTGACAATTCAATGCTCTCATGGCTAGAGTGGAAGAAGTATACACTTTCTTTCCCCACCTATCCAAAGCCCTTGCCTCTTTATCAGTGGGAACAGGATTTTTAACCACAGAAGCTTTAACACCTTTAGGCCCTTGAGAAATAGTTTCTGGGTCCGCCCTAGGACTCTTAAACAAATACTTATGAGCTTCGGGCACCCTATAATACCTATCAGGCTTAACAGGAGCAGGAGGCAAAGAGTCAGGGTTCAGGGAAGCCTCTGCAAAAACATCTTCCACCACATTCAACACAGGAGGAATAGCTAAGGGCCTATGCTGGGGTAAAACAAGAATTCCCTAAGCCTTTTCCTGGAATCGGAGTAATCCTGGCCTTCCCATTTAAAGTGCTCCCTCATGGAATGCAGAGTCTCTGAAAATGAGAAATCCTCAGGAGGAGAAGCTGTAGGAGTGGAATCATCCACATCAGAATCAGAAAAGTAGGATACTCCTGCAAGTCTTCCGCAGAAGACTCAAGCCTCTGAACACTGTTCAAAACTATCAAACTCGGTTCCACCCTAGGCCTCTTATCAGGCGGGGGCATAGAACCTCTAATCATAGTAATCAAATCTTCTGCCATTTTAAGCATATGTTTCTTAGGTACAGAACCCGAAATGCTAGGAGAAGCCCCCCCTGAAGCTGAACTAGGCCTACCTCTCAAAGAAGTTTTGGCAACAGAAGGAGAGGCTCTAACTACCTTGGGAAGAGAGGGAAGAACAGTCACCTGAGAAGCCCCCTCAGCCTGGCCTACCTCCTGAGAAGGCACATCCTGTAACAGTAAAGTTTCTGCCTGGGACTCCATGGAAACTCCTGGCAAAACCTCTGGCTCCACTGAGCCTTCTAAAGAACCGACGTCCGGGACTGCCGGTTCATCAACCCTAGGCTTCGCTGTTTTGTCCCTGCGCTTCTTGGACGAAGCGGGCGTCGGAGCATCCGACGGCATTTTATAATTGCAACGCTTCCCAAACACTAACCTGGCACAGTCTAACCTCCTCTTAATAGTGCGTTTGTTAAACCTAGCACAAGAGCGGCAACCAACAACGTCGTGCTCAGGCCCTAAACAAGGTATACACAAGGTATGGTAATCCCTATGAGGTATCTGTTTCCCACAAGAAATACAGTTATTCACTTTTTCTGACATCCGGTAAAATACTGAGGCAAGAAAAACCAAAATGTTCCCAACGGGTACTTAGCCAACTCTGTTTCGGTCTGAAACTCCGGTCGAAATATTTCAGAACGCCAACCTGCACTCGCAAAACTGCTTCTGCATCGGACCATGCGGCAAAAAAGACTGAGGATATGACGTCGGTCATGCGCATTAGTACCCTGACGTACTGACGTCAGTCTAATGCGCCCTGACCGACGTCAGCCTTATACTCTGGTATTCGGGCCGACTGGATGCGGACTATACCCAATAGTTAGGACTGCAGCAATGGGGAACGAAGAACATCAGCTGTTGCAGTGTTAACATCTTGAATTTTGGAATTTCCAGAAAGGTGTTTAGAATGGACAAATCCAGAATTGGTCTCCAAGTATTTCCTTTCTTTGGCACTAAGAAAAGACGGGAATAAAACCCTGTGCCTCTTTCTGCAGAAGGTACTTCCTGTATTGCACCAAACTGAAGTAGAGAAGAAATTTGTGCCTGTGCTTCCAGTCTTTGCTGATGAGGCACATCCGGCATACCCTTGAAAGGAGGGAATGCGTGAAAATAAAATTTGTAGCCTTGATTTATTATGTCCAATACCCATTTGTCTTGGGTAACCAAATGCCAATTCCTTTTGAAAAGTCCCAGTTTTCCTCCTAGAGGAGCTGCCAGCAAGGCAGAGTCCGGCAGCTGAAGACACAGGTCATTGGGTCTGTTTCCGAAAGGACTGACCCCTGCCCTCCCCAGCAGAAGGGGTAGAAGAACTCAAAGACCTAGAAGGAACAGGGCCCTGAGAGGAAGCCCTACCTCTACCTTGCCTCGACCTGCCCCTAGAGTGATAATCCAAAGAGGGGAAAGACCATCCCTTAGCAGGCCAATTCCTACTGAACTTAGGGGGCTGAACCTGTAAAAAGTCCTTAACTGTCTGCATAGACTTAGCTTTTTCCTCCATTTTTTTTCAAAACTGATTCTACTGGAGGGCCAAAAAGAACATCAGATTGCAGAGGAGCATCCATAATTCGAGCCTTAACATGCTCTGACAAGGTCTGATCTTTAAGCCAAGCATGCCTGCGAACAACTGAACTAGTAGCAGCCACCCTTGAAGAAGCCTGTAAAGCATCAAAACCACACTGTAAAGAATGCTTACCAACTTGGTCTGAAGCATGCACTAAATCCTGAAGCTCCTTACATTCAATACCTTCAGCCAAAGCATCTACTTTACATTTCAATTGGCCCAGCAAATAATTTTGATACCTGAGCATATGAAACTGACAATTTAAAGCTCTCATAGCCAAAGTAGAAGAGGTATACAATTTTTTACCCCACCTATCCAGGGCCCTAGCATCCTTGTCCAGAGGAACTGGATTCTTAACCACAGAAGCCCTAACACCTTTGGGGCCTTGAGTAACAGTTTCTGGATCAGCCCTAGGACTCTTATATAAGTACTTGTGAGCTTCCGGCACCCTGTAGTATCTATCTGGTTTAACTGGGGCAGGAGGCAGAGAATCTGGGTTAAGGGCAGCCTCAGAAAATACATCCTGAACATCCAGTACAGGGGGAATAGCCAAGGGCCTATGCTGAGGCAAAAACAAGAATTCTCTTAGCCTTTTTCGAGAATCAGAATAATCCTGGCCCTCCCACTTGAAATGTTCCCGCATGGAATGCAAAGTCTCAGAGAAAGAAAAATCTTCTGGAGGGGACACAGAGGGAGTAGTGTCCTCAGCCTCCGAATCAGAATAGGGAGGGAAATCCTGAATTTCTTCCACAGAGGAATCTGACTCATTGGAAGACTGAACTAAACCCTCCAACTCTGCCTCCACCCTGGGCCTCTTCGCGGGGGGGGGGGGGGGGGGCACAGAACCCCTAATTAAAGTAATCAAATCTTCAGCCATCTTTAACATGTGCTTCCTAGGAGCTGGACCCTGGGGACTAGCACCCGCAAGGGCAGACTTAGACTTAGAATGGGCTTTGCTTTGAGAAGGATGAGGCCTAACTACCCTATGAGGGGAGGGAACCACTGACAACAGAGAAGCACCCTCAGCCTGGCCTAACACAGGAGAAGCCACTTCCTGTAGTAACAAAGGCTCCCCTTGAGACTCTGGTAAACTGTCAGAAGGAGCCGCTGAAGCAGTCAGTGGTTCTACAGAACCGGCGTCCGGAGTGGACGACTCATCCTGTTTAGACCGCAAAGCCTTCTCTTTGCGTTTTTTAGAAGAACCAGGCGTCGGCGAATCCGACTGCATGTTGTAATTACAACGTTTACCAAACACTAGCCTAGCACAGTCCAACCGACGTTTAATAGTACACTTGTTAAAAGTAGCACAAAAGCGACACCCAACAACGTCGTGCTCAGGCCCCAAACAAGGAATACAGAGTGAATGGTAATCCCTATGAGGAATCTGTTTCCCACAAAAATACAGTTATTAACTTTTTCTGACATCCGTCAATACTGAGGCAAGAAAAAGACAAAAGTGTCCCCAACGGGGTACTTAGCCCAACTTGGTCTCCGGTCTGAAACTCGAAAACCGACAATTCCAGAACGCCGAACGGCACTTGCAAATGCTGCTTCTGCTTAGGACCACGCGGCAAGAAAGACTGTGGTTATGGCGTCGGTCATGCGCATTTGTACTGACACGTACTGACGTCAGTCTCGGGCGCCGATGACCGACGCCGGTTCTAGCCCTTTGGTATTCGGGCCGATTGTGGACAGCGGAATACCCATATGTCAGGACTACAGCAATGGGAGACGAAGAACATCAACTTTTTCTGACATCAGAGCAAGAAAAAGGGATCCCCAACAAGGTACTTAGCTTTAGAAGACTTCAACTTCAATTTCGGAAATGAAAACTCAGGAAGTGGCCAACCAGCACTCATGCGAACTGCTTCTGCTTTGAGCTCCTCGGCAAGAAAGACTGATGTAATGGCGTTGGCTGCCTGGTTTTATACCACTGACAATATGACATCAGTCTTGGAGCAACAGCAACTGACGCAGAAATACTAAGCCTCTGGTATTAGAGTCAACTGAGGGCTACCCCTGGCAGGATAACCCAAGTGTGATGACTGCAACAGTGAAACATGAAGAACATCCACAGAACCAAAAGAGGCTTCCCCCCCAGTGACCATATCCATTTCTATTGAGTAATTAGTCCACATTGCAGCTGCGCAAATTTCTGACATAGAAGCTTTGGAATGAAAAACAGCTAAAGTCGCCACAGATCTAGTAAAATGTGCCTTTACCAGCAAAGAAAGCTTTATGTTACGTTTCTCATAAATGAAAGATGCAATCCCTTAACCACTTTGAGTCACCATGGATACTGGTTTGCCCAAAGTCTACACTGGCAAAGGACACAAACAATAAGTCAGATCGTCTTACCTGTTTAGTTCTGTCAAGGTAGAAACAATTGTCTGTGTACATCCAGAAGGAGCAGGCAGTATTCGCCTTAATTATTTTAAAATTTGGAAAGAATACAGGCAAATAAATAGACTGGTTGATAGTAGTCTCTGATATCACTTAAGGAAAGAAGAGTTCGTTCTGAGGGTCACTTTTTATGGAAAACCAAGTATGAAACTTTACAGCATAAAGCCTGTAATGCAGACACTTGCCTCACCTAAGTGACAGCAATAAGGAACAATGTTTTCCACAAAAGAAAATCACAAGTCACGGCAGGTTAAAACTGTAGTGAAGTAAGCGACTAACACAAGGGCTAGATCCCATGGCAGAAGTCTCTCTTTTAAAGGGGGTTTTACGCAGATTTTGTCCTTAAGAAAAACCTTACAAAGTCTGTGAGAAATTAAGGGTTGATCCCCAAAACAGTTATGGAAATTTGAAATAGCTGCCAATATTACCTTGATAGTAGAAGCAGAAGCTCCTTTACTAAAGATAGCAGTTAGAAACTCCAGAATTTTCTCTACTGGTGCTGAAAAGGGATCCAGACCATTGATACAGGCCCAAAGAGAAAAATCTCTTCCACTTACCAAGGTAGACGCTCCTAGTGGAAGGTTTATGGGATGCCAACAAAATGTGTCATATGAGGGGGAAGGAATACCATTAAGCCTGGCGACTACCGTTACTGGAGAAACCAAGCAGTCAGCTTGACTGTCTGAATAGTGGGGTGCACTAGTCCCTGGGGGTGGGACAAGAGATCCAGAACTGGGTCCAGAATCCAAGGGTGGTGTAGCAGATAAGACCAGAGGAAGGTAAACCATATCTGTAGAAGCCAGTAGGAAGCAATGAGGATCACTTTGCTTTTCAACCAAGCTGCTTTCTTCAGAAAAAAATGATCACAGGAAGGGGTGAAAGCATAAAGGAGATCCAGGGGCCAATCATGGAGAAGGGTGTCCCTGGGGAAAGTACAGTTGTGTACACTTACCATAAATGTAGATGTTAAGAGTGTATTCAACTGTTGCAGTCATTACATTTGGGTAATCTGCTGGCAGGTTGCCCTCAGTCAGCCTGATTAACAAAGTCTTGGCTTCTGCGTCTGTTGCTGTCCCTTCTTTCATAACATCAGGTCGTCAGGGGTATAAATCATGCAGCCGATGCCATTACATCAGTTTTTCTTGCCCCAGATGTCAGGTGTCTCCCAAATGGGGAGCAAAATGTATATAAACCAACCCTGGCAGGAAGAAGCAATGATGAAGAAGCAATGATGAAAAAACAATATACACTTAGTGTACAAATAAGATCATAATGCCCATGAACAACCTAATATAAAAACTATATAATCCAATATCTAACTAGATGAATTCATCGCAGCTTCCTACCCTTTAAATGGGGCTTAAGTGATACAGCTTCATTGAGTCCCCTTCCTCTATGTGCCCCTAATCTAAAAATCCAACGTAATTCGGCTAGTTCTGTTCTATTAATCAAGTTGCCAAAACATATGGATTCTGTCAAAACTTGCAACACTTGAAAAAATAGATTGTTTTTTACATATTTCAATTTTAATATTTGTAGAAGTTGCACAGCACTGACGCTTTTCAGAAATGTTCTATATATAATTGATTAACTGATTTATTAGTACATTGCATCAGTGTTTAACAAGGTCACATGATGTTAGCACAATATATACAATGCATTTGGTTTTTATGTAGAATATGTCTGATGAAGCGGATATAGCATCTGTGAAAGCGCTTACATTCATTAAAGAGTTCTGTACGATCAGTGCATTTTCATCATTTCTTTTGAAATTTCGATACTTCTATGGTCTTTGAAGATTCATCATTGCTTCTTCCTGCCAGGGTTGGTTTTCAATATATATATATATATATATATATATATATATATATATATATATATATATAAACACACACACACATATATATATATATATATATATATATATATATATATATATATATATAGAATAAAAAATGGAAACATATACCTCCAAACAAAAGCAAATACACCAAGAAGGCTTTTAAACATAGTAACAGAATGAGAGGTAGTTAGAAAAAAAAGGGGGGAGGGCTGGAGGGAGGGTAACCAGGACTGTAACAGTGAATACACTCTAACATCTACATTTATGGCAAGTGTACACAACTGTACTATGTTCTTCATATTACACTGTTGCAGTCATTATATTTGGGTAGAATCCCAAAGCTATGGTTGGGAGGATGGATTTATACAGCATTAGGAGCAGCTATAAGGCCCTGCAGGACAGCAGTGGCAAAGCTTGCACTGGATTTAGAAAAGAGAGGTAAAATGGTAATGTTTGGTGAACATATGAACTGAGCTCCAGGTAGCAGCTTCTAAAATGTCTCTGGTAGGAACCCCTCTGAGAAAGGCTGCAAAAGTAGATGCAGCGCTGGTGGAATGAGATCTGATCCCCTAGGGGAAAGGTTTACCATGGTGCATATATTGTGCATGGTGGATATAGCAGAAACTAATACAATGGCTTATCCATATGGAAATAGTCTGCTTTGAAATGGCCTTTACAGCAAATGCCACCAGTAATTGTTCAGATTTTCTTAGAGATTTTGTCATGTTTAAGTAGAATCTTAGTTGTCTGTGTACATCCAATGAATGCAGAATCTGTTCACCCTTGTTCTGTGGATTTGGGAAGAAAGTTGGCAGATGAATGGTCTGATTAAGAGCCACACTAGATATCACTTTAGGCAAAGGATGGATTGGTCCTGAGAGCCACCCTGTACGGGTAAAAAATAATGAAAGGCTCCACTGCCATAAGAGCCTGTAGTTCTGAAATCCTTGTAGCTGAAGTGACTGCTAAATGAAAAGCAGTTTTCCAAGAGAGAAATTTTAGATCTGCAGTAACAGCTGGCTCAAAATGAGGTAGAGTGAGTTTTTCCAAAACAAAATTGAGGTCCCATGCAGGAGTTGGTGCTCTCCTGGGAGGTCTTAAATTTTTGGCCCCTCTGAGGTACTGCTTTAGCAGAGGATGAGAAAAGAGGGAAGGCTCTGTGTTGTAATGAGCTGAAATTGCAGAGGCATGTATTTTTATGGAAGAAAAAGGTAGGCCCTTGTGAAGCATCTCAGTTAAGTATTGCAGAATCTGAGGAATATTGAACATTGCTGTGCTTTATTCCTTGTGCTTGGTTTCAGGCACAGAATCTTTCCCATTTGTCAGCATAAGATTTTCTAGTACTAGTCCTTCTAGCCTCCAAAATGACATCCATCACAGGTGTGCTGAGAGATGTAACTGGTGAAATTAGTCTATTAGCCATGCTGCAAGATTCAAAGTTTGGAGCAGAGTGTGCAGAATTTGACAGTTCTGCTGAGACAGTACGTAAGGTGTCTGAGGCGGTTACCACGGAGGAAGGCGTGACATACTGCGTAGGCGTGGATATCAGTGTTGGCAAGGCCAGTCTGGAGCAATCAGAATCATTTGTTTTTTCCTGTCTGACTTTTAGTAAGACCTTGGAGAGCAGAGGCAGAGGAGGAAAGGCATAGACTGATAGGTTTTTCCAGCCGAAGGATAGAGCATCCACTTTCCAAGCTTTTTTGTGATGAATTCTTGTGCAGAATTTGTCCAACTGATAGATCTTTTTGCCTCACCCCAAAACTATGTCTGGGCTCCCCCATTTGCGTGTCGACACACTGAAGATTTGTGGATCCAGTTTCCATTCGTGTGGGTCCATAAGATTTCTGCTTAGTCTGCCAGAGTATTTTGCTTTCCTGGCAGGAATAGAGCTTGTAGACGTATTTGATAAGTCAAGGCCGTGTTCCACAATGCCATAGCTAGTCTACAAAGGGGGTAGGAATGGGTACCCCCCCTGTTTATGTACCACATGACTGTGGTGTTGTCTGTCTATCAGTAGTTGTCCCGGATGAAGACAGTCCTTGAAGGAAGGCTGAGCATTCTGTACAGTTAGCATCTCTTTCTGATTGATATGTAGGTGCATTTGATTTGGGCTCCATTGGCCCTGAATGCATCTCCCTGCCAGATGTGCCCCCCCCCCCCCAAGCATAATCTGATGCATCTGTATTCAGGGTTTGGGTGGCATGGGTGGAATGAATGACAGTCCCTTGTTTTGGTGGAAGGCCCCTGCATATCATAAGGACTCTAGCTGTAGGCAAGGAATGATAGGAATCATTGTTTCCAGGTTGTGACAATGCTGACTCCATAAGCTTTTTAGGTACCATTGAAGTTTCCTCATATGCAGTCTTGCATATGGAATTAGAAGAATGCAGGAGGCCATCAATCCAAAGGCTGCAGAATTTGTCTTGCAGATAAGCTGGGTTTTTGTGGCCACCTGTTTGAAGCAAGTCATCAACTAAATTTATTTTTCTGGCGTAAGGGAAGTCCATATGGGCAGTTGTATTCAAGCTTGCACCCAGGAATGTAATTATTTGAGATTTCTTTTCGTTTATGGTGTACCCTAGACAAGTTAGAAGCCTTTTTACAAACGCCAGATATTTTAGAAGTGTGTCCTTGTTTTCTGCCTGAATTAGGCAATCATCCAGGTATGGATAAACTTGAATATTTCTTTGCCTGCAAAATGCAATTACTGGTGCCAGGCACTTTGTGAAAACCCTGGGCGCAGTAGATAAGCCAAAGGGCAGTGCAGAGAACTGGTAGTGCAAATAGCCTGCTTTGAAGCGGAGGTATCTTCTGCAAGATTCCCTGATTGGGATATGCAGGTAAGCCTCTTAAGTCTAGAGTTACCAACCAGGCATCATTGCCTAGCATAGGTAGTAACTGTTGGAGAGTCAGCATCTTGAATTTTGGAATGTCCAGAAAAGTATTTAGAATGGATAAGTCCAGAATTGGACGCCATGATTTGTCTTTTCTGGGTACCAGGAATAGTCTTGAATAAAAACCTTGTCCCTTTTCCTTTTCAGGTACTGGTTGAATAGCCCCCATATTCATGAGGGACATAACTTGTTTCTGGGCCTCTGCCCACTGATTTGGAGGCAGATCTGGCCATCTGTTTGGGATTGGCAACATGTGGAAATGAAATCTGTATCCCTGGGATACTTTATTTGTCCTGGGTAATCAGTTGCCAGTTTCGTGCATGAAGTGCCAGTTTTCCCCCCCAAAGGGGCGGCCAAAAGATAAATGCTTGGTGATTGCAGTGGAAAGTCACTGAGACTGTTTACCGTAGGAAGGTGCCTTGTTACTTCCAGATTTGGAGGTGGGGGCACCCCATTGCTTTGTTCTACAAGTTCCATGTGACTAAAACCTGGAGCCTTTGGAATGTCTGGGTTTGACCTGAGCGGCTCTAGTGGATACTGGAAAGGACCACTTCTTAGTAGGCCAGTACCTACTGAACATGGGTGGCTGCACTTGTAGGAAATCTTTCAGTTTGCATAGATTTAGCTTTATCTTCCATAGTTTTCAAAACTTCTTCAGCCTTATAACCAAATACACTGTCCTGTTGTAAAGGAGCATCCAACAATTTTGCTTTAACATGGTCAGGCAGATTTTGCTCCTTGAGCCAAGCATGCCTTCTTATCACAGATCCAGTTACAGCGGCCCTGCAAGAGGCCTCCAAGGAATCAAAACCACATTGCAAAGTATGTTTTCCAACTTGTTCAGCTGAATGCAATAAATCCTGCAACTCTATTTTCCACACATTCAGAAATCAACATTATTTTCTGTTTAGGTAAACCCATGACATGCTGTTGATATTTAAGCATATGAAATTGACAGTTTAAAGCCCCGATTGCCAAGGTTGCAGACGTGTAAACCTTCTTACCCCATCTACCCAGCACCCTGAAATCTCTATCAGAAGGGGTAGGATTTTAGCAGTAGAAGCTGTAACGCCCTTGGGACCCTGATAAATGGTTTCAGGGTCAGCAGTAGGGTTTTTAAAAAGGAATTTGTGGGAGTCAGGAACCCTGTAATATCTGTCTGGCTTACTAGGAGCCGGAGGCAGTGAATCAGGAGTCATACTGGAGTCTGAGAAAACATCAATGTCTACAACAGGAGGTATAGCCAAAGGCCTATGCAGAGGAAGAAGGAAATCCTGAAGTCTCTTTTTAGATTCTGAGAAATCCTGACTCTCCCAGAGTAAGTGTTCTCTTTAGGTATACAAGGTTTCTCCAAAAGAAAAATCCTCAGGAGGAGAAGCAGAAGGGATGGAATCTTCTGCATCAGAGTCCTCATAAGTGGGAATAGATAATTCTTGATCAGAAGAGGAATCAGAAAAAATAGAAACCTGATCTATAGTCAGTCAGTGTCTTGCCTAGGCCTCTTAACAAGAGGGGGATGGGTACCCCTAACAAAAGGTAATTAAATCCTCAGCCATTTTGAGAATTTGTTTTTTAGGCATTGGGGCCTGTACAAATGGCCCAAGCGTCACTTTTTTTTAGACAAAGTAGTTGTTTTTGGCCTTAGTTTTGAAGATGGTGTTGGTTTAATATACAAATCTTTAGGCCTGAAAACACCCTCAGAAGCCGGTACCTGCTCAGCAGTACCAGACATCCGCAAGTTCAACACGTATCTCGCGGCATACTGGACTCCAAATGGGTCTCAGTAGAGACCTGCAAATCAAAAGTAGCAGGTATCAGGGGCTGCGAAAGTGCCTCACTGAGTACTGGCGAACCGGCGACTGGCTTAGAAGAAGCTTAGTCTGTTTTGGACCTAGACTGTCTGTCTCTGTCATTTTCTTTGTGTTTTTTTTAGGTATTCCAGTAGTCTGATTGCTAACCGATGACATTTCTGGATAGTTAAATCTCGAGCCAAAATATTAAGTAGTAAATAATATACCGACGTTTAATAGTGCATTGATTAAATTTAGCACAAAACCGACAGCAAGGCACATTGTGGTCAGGGCCTAGTCAAGTAACACAGTAAAAATGAAAATCCTTATGAGGTATTTGCTTCCCACAAGTAATGCAATTAACTTTTACTGACATTGGTAAGGAGCAAGAAAAAGTTTCCCCAACGGGGTACTTAGCTTTTAGTTGAAGACTTGGTTCTGAAACTCGAAAACGAAAATTTCAGGAGTCTGCCGACCGTCACTTGCGAACTGCTTCTGCTTCGGGCACTGCACGGCAAGACAGACTGGTGTAATGGCATCTGCTGCATGTTTTATACCCCTGATGACCTGATGTCATAGAAGAAGGGACAGCAACCAACGCCGGACCCAAGACTTTAATCAGGCTGACTGAGGACAACCTGCCAGCAGATTACCCCAATGTAATGACTGCAGCAGTCAAACACAAAGAACATCTTCCCCTAAGGGGAAATTTGGGCAAAGCAGCTTCTGCACTTGTTGTTCAGGGGTGAGGGAAACAGGTCGCAGCAAGGCTAGGCCCAGCGAAGAAAGATTTCCTTCATTACTCTGGAGGTCAGCGACCACTAGTGAGGCACGAGGATGCATCTGCTTAGCTCGTCCGCAATCACATTTGAACTCCCTGGAATGTGCGTTGCTGTCAAAAAGTGGTTGGAAATTATAGCCCATTGCCACACTCAAAGGTCTTCTTAACACAATGGGTAGGACTTGGTTTCAGTCTGTTGATGTACCAGACTACCGACATGTTGTCAGACTGTACAGCTATCATCCCTTGAGGTAAGGAAGAGTGAAATGCTAGGCAACACCAGAAGCAATGGTCTTAACTCTAGAACACTGATATGTAAAGTTGGCCTTGGAGGGGGACCAAGTGCCTTGGACTGTCTTACTGAGGTAATGCCTCCCCATCTGGGAAGCATCTGTGGTCACTATGGCCTTGGGCTGAAGGGGAACAAAGGAGGGCCTAGAAGAATCTCCTCTGAGTGCATCCTCCAGGATAGGTCATTCTTGCACTGGCTGGATATGAAAATTAAAAGGTTCAAAGGGTGGGTTAGAATAATCCATTGGTTTGCAAGTAACCAATGGAGAAGTCTCATGTGAAATTTTGCCAATGGACCCAATGTGATCGCTGCTGCCATGGAACCCAATGACTGCAGAATTAGATATTAGAATGTTGTTTTAGTGAAGAACAGGAAGGACCTGTGAGTAAATTTTCTGTAATGTGTAGTGGAAGCGATCATATGCAAGAAACAGTGTTGAGGCGAGCTCAGATAAATTCCATGTTGTGAGGACGGGGTAGTTGAGATTTTGCGGGACTGACCATCATGTTCAACTGAAGGGCTAGTTTCAGAATGTAGTCCATAGTTTGTTGAAGTAGATGCACGGTGGGAGCGGTGAAGAGCCAGTCATCTTAATAAGGAAATAATTCGGAATCCATGCAGCCTCATATGTGCTGAGACTGCTGCCATAAATTTGATGAACACCCCTGGGACTGTGCTGAGACCAAGGGACAGCACTCTGAATTGGAAATTATTGGTTCAGATTCAGAAGCAGAGAAATGTCTGAGCATTTGTCCACCTTTATGGGGTAATACGGGTCTTGAAAGTCGGTACAGCACATCCAAATGTCCTTCCTTAAGAAAGGGAGAATAGACTGAACCGTGACCATCCAGAACTGTGCTTACTGAATGAATTTGTTTAGAATACAGAGATCCAAAATTGGTCTCCAGTCCACTGTTTTCTTTGGCACTGAGGAATCTAGAGTAAAAACCAGATCCTAACTGGCTTTTGTATTTCTATTGCTGCTTGAAATCTGACAGGGTGGAATGTCGTAGAGTCTTGCAGGGGTTCTCAGATAAAAAGGTGAAGGGAACTAGATAACCTCTGGAAATCATCCTTGGCACCCAGGCATCGGTGGTTATGTGTCACCAGGTGTTTGGGTGCAAAGAAAATCTTCAGCCAACTGCTTCCAGAGGTAAGCAATCATGACCCCCTTCAAGAGCGCTGACAGACTTGACCAGAGAATGAATCCCTGGAACCCTGATTCTGCAGACCACCCCTGCCTCTGGGCCAGCATCTTGCACTACAACTCACCCCCCTCTGCCCCGAGGGGAGTCCAAGCCGCGTGTGTCCTGGAAAGGGTTAGAGGATTTCTTGAACCACATCTCACCACTCCTTTGATTCCTGGAATTGGATCGTTGGAGTGGAGCAATGTATGCCCACAGCAGACAAAGCCTATCCATCCTTTTCATACCTGGACAGAGTTTCCTTTACTTTGGGGCCAAATAAGGACTCAGGGGCACTGACAAAGGAAGACTTGAATGGTTCTGCAAACTTACACAGGCGCAGCCAAGTGTCACTGAACTGCAATGCCTGAAGCTGCTGACGTGGTCCCTCTTCAGTTGCATCTGCAATGAGCCTCATGGATGAGTTAAAGATAGACTCCAGCGTAGCTAGTTGGGAGGCTACTTTTTCCAGGACCCCCTTGGCCACAGCTCCCACCAGGGTATCTGACAACTCCTTGACCAGATCGCTTTGGAGCCCAGTAAAGTGTGTCAAGAAGTTCAAGGACCTGATGGAGAAGGTCAATGACACACAGACCTCACTTCCCAAATCTGTCCGTCGCCCTAGACTCTGTTCGGGGGGGCAGACAGTAGAATTTTCCTCAGCTATTTTTTCATGGCAGCCACTACCACAATGGCATCTACGACCAGGCTTTTAGCCCAATGCTTTTAAGCCCAATGTGGTTGGTCTTCTGGAGCAGTAAAGATTCTGTCAGGTCTCCGGGGGACTGGTTCCACAGAATAAGAAGCCTTCCAAGCCTACTGAGCAATTAGTTTAGTCAGCGAGCGGGGGTCACCCAGGAGGTAGACGGGCATGCACACCAAAGGCCTGCAAGTACACATATTCCTCCGATGATGGGTCTTTGGATTTCCAATCACCTCTCTGTTTTAGGATCTCCAGAATGTCTCCAAAAGAGACGTGTTCTGGGGATGACAAATGGGGAACCCTCCCCTTCATTAAAATCCATGTCCTCTGTGACTGATTCTTCCAGAAAATCAAAATGTTTCCTCTTACACAATCTCTTCTGAGAGGGCTCTTCAGTGGGAACACCTGAGGAGCACTCGGAAGGAGGAGTGCCTAAAGAAGGCAAGTCTTGCAACCATGATGCGCTTTGTCCAGGGGTAGATGTTGGTGGCTAAACTGAACAACATGGGGTCCCAAAGGAAGACTCCAATACCCGGGAGACACGTGAGATGAAGCAGTGGCTAAAGCCCTTTCCACAAGCCTGAAAGGCAGGAACCCCTGAGGATGGGATGGGAGCCCAGAACAGAGAAACTCTGAACTGGGGTCACAATCCCCCCCCCCACCCCGAGAGTACCACCTAACAGACCAGAACCAAAGAAGGGTCCACCACCAATGGAGCCGAAAGCGAGTCAGCTCCATGGAAAAACTCAGTCGTCTCAAATCCCCCGGCCCCACGCAGAAGACACAGTCCCAGGTATCCAATGGTGCTGATGGCACCAAGGGAGCCAGGGATAGACTCAGCACCAAAGAAAAGTATCAACGAGGAAGCCAACGTTACCTGGGACTCTGAAGTGGTCAGAGGAAGAAAATATGTAGGGTGGACAGGGAAAAACGTACTGCACCAGAAGCGAGAGGAACAGGCAAAGAGGACGGAAGACCCCGGGCTGTCAAGACCTGATCCACCAACCTAACAATATCAACCTCAAAGCCTTCTAGTGGAGCGCATGGATAAAAAAAGAGGGCGATTCGGGCCTCTCCAGGAACTGACTGGGGAGCTGACCATGAAACAAGTCCAAAGATGGAGAAAAGATAACCTTGGGTTCCGTGGATAAAACTAATATCAGCACAGTTTTCCCCAATGGTGAAATGGGTACTGAAGTGGTTGGAGTGGCAGCTGGCACAGATGATGGAAGCATGGTCAAGGTCGGAGCTGTGGAAGGTATAGTTGAAGTAATTGTCGTAGCAGGTGCAGAAGGCACCACTGAAGTTTTCTGTGCCAGAGAATTTGTCTGCTTCAAGAGCCATGGAACCTTAACTTTGAGTTTCGAAGATGAATCCTTGAAAGCGTGCTTGTGTTTCTTGACCATTGGTGTCAATGGAGATTTCGGCACCAAATGAGACTACTTGGATCCAGAAGCAATTGGTCAGCCTTTGACAAAGCTTCCTCGAAAGGGGCTTTAAGGAGCCCTTTAAAGATCAGTTTATTCTTACGCTCTCTGCCAGGATTCTATTACTGAAACCCTAGCAGACAGAGCAAAAACCACTCAAATGGGGTACCCCCAAACAATGTTATTGTTTCACTGTTGCAGTCAGCAGTCATCACCTTAGGGTTATCCCAGCCAGGGTAGCCCTCAGTCGGCCTGAATACCAGAGGCTTAGTATTTCTGTGTCGGTTGCTGTCGCTTCAGGACTGACGTCAGGTCGTCAGTAGTATAAAGTAAGGCAGCAGATGCCATTACATCAGTCTTTCTTGACGTGGAGCCCGAAGCAGAAGCAGTTTGTATGAGTGCTGGTTGGCAGTTATCAGAGTTTTGTTTTCCGAACTGAAGCTGAAGTCTTCTAAAGCCAAGTACCCCGCTGAGGATCCTTTTTTTCTTGCACTAACTGATGTTCGAAAAAGTTAATGGTCTCGCCTGTGGAAAGCAAATACTACACAGAGACTTTCATTCTTACTGTGTCACTTGCTTAGGTCCAGACCACGACATCCCTCGCTATTGTTTTTGTGCTTTGTTCAACGCCAGAACTATATGTCATCAGGCCCTTACTTAGCTATTTTCACTTTCAGTCCTCGAAATCAGATATGGCTTCAGTAAGCCATCCGACAGCAGATCTTCCAAAAAATATATAAGGATAAAGACAGACAGCACAGGTCCAAACCCAACGACGATGCTTCCATTAAGCTAGTCGTCAGTCCTCAGTGAGGTGCTTTTAGAGCCCCTGATGCCTGCTTCTGTGGATTCGCAGGCCACTACAGAGACCCTTTCGGAATTTGGTATGCCGCAAAACTCTTCGACTAAGGATCCTGTGGATGTCTCTACCTTGGATGGGTCGGGAGCCGCTGAGCAGTCACCAGCTTCCGAGGAAATACTTTGCACTACCGATTCTCGACACAGACCGACTTTTCACATCTACTGTTCTTTAGAAAACTAAAGAGTTTCTAAGGCCCAGGGCCGAACCACACCCAAGAAACAGACCCAATCTCAGGCACGAGATTCATTGCCTCAGTCTCAAATGCTTAAACTGGCGGAAGACCTTATAATGCTGATCAGGGGAAGCCAAGCTACCCCTTCCAAAAGAAAGAGATCTGTCCCCAGTAGTTTTTTCTGAACAGGAGTCCGATGACTGATGCATATGAATATGAAGACATGCAACCCCCTCTCTGTTATGAGGATTCTGATGCAGAGAAATCCATTCATTCAGCCTCTCCACCAGAGGACTTTTCCTTTGGGGAAACCCTACATACGTTAAGGGAGCATTTCCAATGGGAATGTCAGGACTACAGTCAGTCTAAACAGAAACTCAAGGAATTATTAGATCTTCCAGAGGACAGACCTTTGGCCATTCCTCCTGTCCTGGAAGTTGTGGATGACGTTTTCTTGGAATCTAGTTGACTCCTGACACCCTCCCTCCCTCCTCCTCCCAAGAAACCTAACAGGTATTATAGAGCCCCTGACTCGCACAAATTTCTTTTAAAAAATCCTACTGCTAACCCCAAAGTAACTTCTCAAGGACCTAAAGGAATTAAAGCAACTTCTGCTAAGAATCCCACCCCCACAGATTAGATTCCCAAGCATTAGACAGATGGGGTAAAAAGTATACACCTCTGCTATTCTTGCTATTAGAGCACTAAATTATCAGTTCCATATGCTAAATTTTCAGCAACATACCATGGAACTCCTCAAACAAAAAATATCTTCCTTTACTGCTTGAACAGAAAATAAAGACTTAAGAGTTAATGCATTCTGTAAATCAAGTAACTAAGTACACCTTACATTGTAGTTTTGATGCCCTAAAAGCATCCTGCAAGGCAGCAGTCACTGGTTCTGTCCTTAGAAGGCATGCTTGGCTTAAGGAACAGTCATTGCCAGACCACGTCAAATCCAAATTATTGGCTGCACCCTTGCACAAAGACAACTTATTTGGCACCAAGGCAGAAGAGGCCTCGACATGGATGGAAGAAAAAGCTAAATCTATGCAGACAGTTAAGGATTTCCTGCAGGTCCAGCCACCCAGGTTCAGTAGGCATTGCCCCCCCAAGCACTGGTCCTTTCCTGCCCCTCCAGGACAGTTCAGCCCAGACCCCAGGGAAGCAGACCCCCCCAGACAACAGCCACAAGGGAATGCAGAGATCTAAGCAATGGAGTTCCGCCACCTCAAAACCAGGGAGTGCTAAGCCAGTCCCTCATGGTAAGAACTCACAATGACTCTCCACTTCTACCCCCTCCCTCTGCCCACCTGCACTTGCTCCAAGAAGGAAAACTCTCCCTCCATGCAATTACCTGGGCCACCATTACCAACGAACGCTGGGTCCTCAACAGTGTCCCACGGATACAAATTTTCTTTCCACACCAACCCCAAAAGGGTTCCTAGATCTTCTGCAAAACCAGTGGGCAGTATACGCATTTTTCGTGAGAATCTGAATTTGGCATTTTTCTGCTGCACTCAGAACATTGCTTTAAGCCTGTTGTAGAGGATGTTGGTATTTCTCCCATTTTCTATCAAAAGGGATTAAGAAAGGCAGAAGGAGAGAAAAAGAGGGTTGGAAATAAAACTCGCACACAATTTATGAAAAAGACTACCAACAATAGTAGTAAAGTTACCAAGTGGTAAGAGAAAGAAGGGATGGTAGGGGAAACAAATACCAGCAGTAAAAGAAACAAACACTCACTCAGGGGTAGACCAGTAAGAGAGGAAAACGTTCACAAGAAAAACTTAAGAAATTAGTTATAAAATATCTATTAAGTATTTAGCTATGAGAGAGTCAGCTGATGCATTTTATTCACAAGAGTGGCAAACGAGATCAGAGGTAACGTAGGGAAGTGCCTTGCAGGTAGACTAGCAGCTTGAGATTTAAGATTGGAACCGTAACCCACTAGTGAAGAATAGAAGAACACTGACATCAAACAATTAGGAATGTCGTGGTCTGGGCTTAAGCAAGTAACAGAGTATGGAAATCTCTGTGTGGCATTTGTTTACTACAGGGGAGATGGGTCTATATTAGAACACTGAAGAGACAAAACTGTGAATGCTCACATGAACGAAAATGCCGGGAATCTGAAGTGTGAGTGTGGGGTCGTGTTACAGTGAGAAGTGGGATATTTGCCCTTTCCTCACTGCAGTGCAACCTCGGAGTTGGAATATAGAGTTAGTGGGGGGGGGGGGTTGCAGCCCCCCACAATAGCAAGTTCGACTACTTATGTGAGCATTCGCAGTTTTGTCTTTTCGGTGTTCTAATATAGACCCAGGGGAGACATTTACTTTATCTGACATGAGTTAAGAGAAACAGAAGAGTTTTCCAATGGGGTACCTATATTTCCAACTGACAACTTCTCTCTGGTAGAGACTGACAGATGCACTTGTATACTGCTTCGGGCCTCAGCAGCAAGAAAAGACTGGAGTGATGACGCAGGCTGGCTCTCTATACCTCAGCATACTGACATCAGTAAGGGCATCTGCCAGTTTGGGAGGTGACAAGTTTTCTCTGGTAGTCGGGCCAGCCAAGACCTTTCACTGCAAGATATCCTAACAGTCAGGACTGTAACAGTGAAACAAGAACAGCAACAGCACACTGCTCACACATCTTTCCTTGAGACAAAAAGTTTGCCTGAAACTCAATTATAAAGGAAAGTAAACTGGTACTGAGAGGACATGCATACTGTTCGTGAAACATGGCCTGAAGACAGATAACCATCTGCAGGCAAACTTCCATTTTATATGATATACTACTGCAATGATCCTTGGGATAAGAAAAAAATCTAAGGACATTAACTGTAGGGAGATAAGTGAAATCCTCATCGTCATTTATGGGGGGGGGGGGGGGGGATAAATACCAGAAACAAACTGCATTCACATAGAGTTAGCGTAAACAACTCTATTAAAAGTAACACTATTTGGCATCAATTATACCACACAGATAACTAGGTGGGTAGCTGTTGGAGGTGCTGTGGGAGAAATTACCAGTATATCCACAACTAAGTTAGCAATGAACCCTCTTAAATTAATGCCCAAATACTGGACTTTCTGGTAGCCTTGTGTGTGAAAAACCTGAAACCTAAGAAAAAAATAATGCACTGTTAGACATGAGCACTGGGCTTTTTCAAAACATCTGTGGCAGTGGAATTAAGCAAAGAATCTTAGCAGAATGGAGAATGTTATCAAATATTTGAGAGTCAGAATAGATCCACCGCAATTACTAATCCGCAGGAAAGTACAGTTTTGTACCTACCATAAATGTAGATGTTAGAGGGTTCACCCTGCTGCAGTCATCACACTTGGGTTATCCTGTCGTCAGGCGGTCCCACAGTCAGCCGGAATTCCAAAGTCTTGGTCCGGTGTCGGTTGCCGCTTCCCTGACGTCAGTGTGCCAGGGGTATATATAATGCAAAAAACGCCATTTTTCTTCAGTTTTTCTTGCCCCAGATGTCAGGTGCCCCCAAAAAGGTGGTCAGAATTAGTACCAAATGGAGTGAACACTGCACAAACACAAAATCCCTTCAGCTATAACCAAATACATCAGTAAGGCATAGAAGAGATTTTGCCAGTAGATCAGAGGGGATGGAGGGAGGGTAACCTGGACTGCAGCAGGGTGAACACTCGAACATCTACATTTATGGTAGGTACAAAAAGTACAGTTTTGTACCTACCATAAATGTAGATGTCCGAGAGGTATGCATCTGCAGTCCTAACATATGGGTTTGTCCTGCCTCAGGCAGCCCTTCGGTCGGCCGGATTCCAAAGTCTGGGTCTGGCCTCAGCTGATGTCGCACTTCACCCGACGTCATAGCTGCTGTTAATTGGGTATAAAGGCATCAGCCGATGCCATTTTCCTCAATGTTTCTTGCCCCAGATGCCAGGTGCCCTCTAGGAAGGCTAAATTTGGATAAATGCAAATGATTCCAAACAGTAGAGAGCAAATAAAAATAAACATGTATATACATATATACAAACAAATACACCATAATAGATTCCCCCAGCTAGCTACAAGATGGGTAAATACCCTAGGAGTACCACAGAGGGGAAGGAGGGTGGGTAATCCTGACTGCAGATGCATACCTCTCTGACATCTACATTTATGGTAGGTACAAAACTGTACTATGTCCTTCAAGGATGCATCTGCAGTCCTAACAAATGGGTAGAATACCATAGCCAAACTGGGGGAGGAGGCACTAAGAGTTTATGGTGTAGTTAAGATCCCTTGCAAAACAGCAGTGGCAAACCCTGCTCGGGATCTGGAGTATAAAGGTAGATTATAATGCTTGGCAAATGTATGCACGGAGCTCCAAGTAGCCTCTAAAATGTCTTTGGTAGCCACTCCTCGTAAGAAAGCTGTAGTAGTGGCTGTAGCCCTTGTGGAGTGAGGTCTGATGTTTACTGGAGTTGCCTTTCCATGAAAAGAGTAACAAAATGTAATGCAATTTCCTATCCATTTTGAGATTGTTTGTTTGGAAATTGCTTTTCCTTCCATTCCTGTTGCATATGCTACCAGAAGCTGGTCAGTTTTTCTGTTGTTCTTGGTTCTGTCCAAGTAGTAGCGCAATTGTCTGTGCACATCCAAGGTATGCAGTAATCTTTCCCCCCTGTTCTGCGGGTTGGGGAAGAATGTTGGTAGGTGTATTGCTTGGTTTAATGATACCCTGGAGACCACTTTTGGCATAAAGGTAGGATTAGTTCTCATGGACACTCTATCCTGATGGAAGATAAGGAAGGGTTGTACTGCCATTAATGCCTGTAATTCAGAAACCCTTCTAGCTGAAGTGATTGCAAGCAGGAATGCAGTTTCCCAAGATAAGTACTGTAATTCTGCTGTTGCTGCTGGTTCAAAAGGGGGAAGTGTCAACTTTTCTAACACTAAGTTCAAGTCCCATGTAGGCAATGGTGGTTTCCTTGGTGGCTTTACATTTTTAATTCCTCTCAAACTGCCTGAGTAGAAGTTGAGAAAAGACCGGAGGATCCATGTTGTATTGTGCTGAAATTGCTGATGCATGAATCTTAATGGAGGAGTAAGACAGGCCATTGTGGAAAAGCTCAGCTAAATATTCCAGGATGTTAGCTATGTTTGCCAATGATGCATCTACTCCTTTTGTTGTACTCCAAATGAGATATCTTTTCCATTTTGCTGAATAAGTTTTCCTTGTTGAGGGTCTGCAAGCCTCCAAGATAATGTCTTTAACCCTTTGAGATAAATCTGGGTAATGTTGTCTTATGTAATGTTCCAAGCAGCTAGCTGCAGTGTTTTCAAGTTTGGATGCAGGATTTTGAAGTTGTTCTGTGTTAGCAGCAGAGGTAGTAGGGGTAGAGGCCATGCTTGTTCCAGAGACATACTCCTCAGTAGCGGGTACCAATGTTGCCTCAGCCAGTCTGGAGCTATCAAGATGATCCTTGGGTGATCTTCTTTGATCTTCAGTAGCACTTTGTGCATCAAAGGGAGAGGTGGGAATGCATATGCTGTCATGTTTTCCCAACTGAAGGATAGGGAGTCCACCTTCCAAGCAAGTGGGTGGTATGTCCTTGTGCAGAATTTTTTCAACTGGTGGTTGTGTGGGGATGCGAACAGGTCCATTTCTGGTAGTCCCCATTTCCTTGTAATGGATTTGAAGATGTCTGGATGCAGCATCCATTCGTGGGCATCCGTGGTAGTTCTGCTTAAGATGTCTGCTAGTATATTTTCTTTTCCTGGCACAAATATGGCCTGGAGCTGAATGTTGAGGTTCAGGGCCACATTCCAGAGGTCCATTGCCATCCGGCATAGAGGATATGAATGTGTGCCTCCCTGTTTGTTGATATACCACATAACTGTGGTGTTGTCCGTCCTTATCAGCAAATGACCCTGTTGAAGAAACGGTCTGAATGTCTGAATTGCCTCCTTTACTGCCAGCATCTCTTTTTGATTTATGTGTAGGTTCATCTGGTCTTGTCCATAAGCCTTGTATGCACTTGTCCACCATGTGTGCCCCCCAACCGAGGTCTGAGGCATCCGTGGTGATAGTCTGGTTTGGGTGAGGCCTGTGGAAGGGCAGTCCTTTGTTCGATTGACAGGCCTGGGCCCACCACTGGAATTCTTGCTTCAGGCATGGAATTATTGGAATTTGGGTTTCTAGGCTGTGCTTGTGCTGAGACCATAAATTCCTCAGGTACCATTGCAACTTCCTCAAATGTAGTCTGGCATGTGGAATCAATATTATGCAGGATGCCATGTAACCCAGGGCTTGCAGGATTTTCCTTGCTGTAAGCTGGTTCTGTGCTGTTAATGCCTTGAAATAAGGTGGTAGTTGCTTCTGCTTTTCTGCTGTGAGGAATGCCATCTGGTTTTATGTGTCCAGTTCTGCACCCAAGAAAGTTATCCTTTGGGATGGTATCAGCCTTGACTTTTTTGTGTTGACTGTGCATCCCAGGGCTTGTAGCAGGTGGATAACCTTTTTCAAATCTTTTGTTAGTTTGTCTTTGCTGTCCGCTTGTAACAGGCAGTCGTCCAGGTATGGATAAATTTGAATTCCCTGAAGCCTGCAATGAGCAATTACTGACGCCAGGCATTTCGTGAATACTCTGGGCGCAGTAGATAAGCCAAAAGGCAATGCTGAGAATGGATAATGCTCTGATCCTGCAAGAAATCTGAGGTATCTTCTGCAATTTGGTCGTATGGGGACGTGCAGGTATGCCTCCTTGAGATCCAGAGTCACCAGCCAAGACTCCTTGCCCAGCATGGGAAGAAGTTGCTGTAGGGTCAGCATCTTGAATTTTGGAACAATAAGATATGTGTTCAGAGCGGACAGGTCGAGGATAGGTCTCCATTGGTTTTCCTTTCTTGGTACCAGGAAAAGCCTGGAATAAAATCCTTGTCCTTGTTCCATAGCCGGTACCTTTTCTATAGCTCTCATCCTTAGTAAGTGGTCTATTTGCTGTAGAGCGCTTGTCTTTTGGTTTGGAGGTAGGTTTGGCATTCCTCTCTTCCTTGGAAGAGTATGGAAGTGAAACCTGTAGCCTTTGTCTATTGTCTGTAAAATCCATTTGTCTCCTGTAATGTAATGCCAATTTACTGAAAATAAGGTTAACTTTCCGCCTAAGGGTGCTTCTAGTTGTTCCCTGGTATGCGGTTTCAGAGCCAAGACACTGATTGTCCTGTGGAAGTGGTAGTGGCTGGATCTGTGGCAGTACTTCTCTGGCTGTTAGGCTGCCACTGACGTCCCCTGTAGGCACCTCTGGATTGACCTCTGCCTCTTGGGCATCTATTTCTGCTTCTCTGTGCTCTGGTGGTGTCTGGAAAGGACCAATTCTTGGAAGGCCAGTTCCTACTAAACCTCGGAGGCTGGACCTGTAAGAAATCCTTGACTGTCTGGACAGATTTAGCTTTTTCTTCCACCTTCTTCAACACTTGCTGTGCAGGGGAACCAAACAAACTGTGCTTTTCCATGGGAGCATCTAGAAGCTTGGACTTTACATGGTCTGGTAAGGATTGCTCTTTTAACCATGTATGCCTTCTGATCACTGTACCAGTCATAGCTGATCTAAAGGAAGCCTCCAGTGCATCATAGCCGCATTTTAAGGAATGATTACTGACCTGCTGAGTGTTATGTACCAAATCCTGAAGGGACTTACGGTCTAAAGGCTCAGGTGAGGACAGTTTTTTAGTTAGCTGATCTAACAGGAATTCCTGATATTGAATCATGTGGAATTGAAAGTTTAAGGCCCTGGCCGAAAGAGTAGCAGAAGTATACACTTTTTTACCCCATCTCTCTAAAGCCCTAGATTCTCTTTCAGAGGGAGGGTTTTGGTAGAGGCAGCTGCTACAGCTTTGGGGCCCTGTGAAATAGTTTCAGGATCTGCAATAGGAGCCTTATACAAGTGATAATGTGTGTCCGGAACCCTGTAGTATCTGTCGGGCTTAGCAGGGGCCGGAGGAAGAGTCAGGAGCAGTACAAGCATCATTAAATGCATCATCCACAACTGTAAGTACTGGAGGAATGGCTAAAGGCCTATGCTGTGGCAAATGTAAAAAGGTCCTAAGCCTTTTCCTAGAGTCTGAAAAATCCTGGCCCTGCCATTGAAATTGTTCTCTCATAGCATGCAAGGTTTCCCCAAAAGAAAATTCCTCAGGAGGAGAGGCAGAAGGGATGGAGTCTTCTGCATATGAGTCCTCATATGGAGAATAAGGGCCTTCTGGGGGATTTGTATTGTCTGAATCATCAGAGGAGTAATCAGTAGAAACTGGCTCAGGGGGCTCTGCTCTAGGCCTCTTCTCTGGAGGGGGGTGAGAGGCCCTGGCAGGGTGAGGCTGGGATCCCCTGATCAAAGAAATGAGATCCTCTGCTAGACTAAGCATTTGAGTACTAGAGCTAGGCCTGTGAGGGGGTTTTAGCAGGCACGGTCTTTGTTGATTTAGCTGCTTTAGCCCTGGCAAAAGCCTTAACAGACATGGATGCAGGGGGCCTAGCAGCTCCACGTGCAGGAGTAGATATATCTAAGGGGATAGTATCTGATAAATCCTGAGAACCTGTAAGAGCAGGTGGAATTTCCGTAGCAGATTCAGCCATGCTGGATGAGGCCTCGGTTGTAGGAGACATGCTTTCGGCCGAAGGAAGAACAGCGGACTCGGTTTCGGCCGAAACAGAGACACTCGCGGTTGGCTTAACCGCGGTTTCGGCCGAAACCGCGGACCGCGAGTGTCGGCCCTTTTCCTTACGCTTTTTAGCTAATTGTGAAGTCGGAGTCTCCGACGGCATGTTATAAGCAAAAGCGGTGCCGAAAAACTCCTCTGCAAACTCCGACCGACGTCTAAGTGTCCGTCGGTTGAAGGAAGCACAGGCTAAACAAGCTGCTACGTTGTGGTCTGGGCCTAAACAAGGTAGGCAGTAAGAGTGGAAATCTTTAACTTGTGGGAAACAAATACCTCAAACAGTTATTCACTTTTTCTGACATCGGCTGAGGCAAGAAAGAGTCCCCAATGGGGTACTTAGCTTTTTAGAAGTCTTCGGTAGTAGCAATCTCTGGTTCTGACCGACCGGCACTTGCGAACAGCTTCTGCTTCTGGCGCCACGCGGCAAGAAAGACCGAGGAAAATGGCGTCGGCTGATGCCTTTATACCCAATTAACAGCAGCTATGACGTCGGGTGAAGTGTGACATCAGCCGAGGCCAGACCCAGACTTTGGAATCCGGCCGACCGAAGGGCTGCCTGAGGCAGGACAACCCATTTCTTAGGACTGCAGATGCATCCTTGAAGGACATCTGTACTATGTTCATCGTGTTACCCTGCTGCAGTCATCACACTTGGGTTGAATCCCAAAGCTAAGGTAGGGGGGAGGTATCATAGAGGGTTAGTGGAGGCAATCAGGCCCTGCAGAACCGCAGTGGCAAAGCCCGCCCTGGACTTAGAGTAAAGAGGTAGGTGACTGTTTGATAAAGGTGTGTACTGAACTCCAAGTTGCAGCTTCTAAAATTTCCTTGGTTGGAACCCCCCTGAGAAAGGCTGTAGAGATAGCTGTTGCCCTGGTAGATTGATATCTAATGGTAGCAGGAACTGGTTTCCCATGATGGGTATAGCAGAACCGTATGCAATGACCTATCCATTTAGAAATGGTTTGCTTAGATATAGCCTTCCCTTGAGAAGCTGTAGCATAGGATACAAAGAGCTGATCAGTTTTTCCGAAAGCCTTAGTTTTGTCCAAGTAGTAACGAAGCTGCCTGTGAATGTCCAAGGAATGCAGGAGTCTCTCACCTTTGTTCTGTGGATTGGGGAAGAAGCTGGGTAAGTGGATGGTTTGATTTAAAGCTACACTGGAAACCACCTTAGGCATAAAGGAAGGATTAGTTTGTAGAGAAACTCTGTCTTGATGAAAAATGAGGAAAGGTTCCACTGCCATTAGTGCCTGTAGCTCTGAGACTCTCCTAGCTGAAGTTATTGCTAGGAGCAGGGCAGTCTTCCATGATAGGAAATGAAGATCTGCAGAGAAAGCTGGTTCAAAGGGAGGTAGCGTTAGTTTTTCCAGAACAAAGTTGAGGTCCCATGTTGGTGTAGGAGCTCTCCTGGGTGGTCTAATGTTTTTTGCCTCTCTGAGGAACTGCCCTAGAAGAGGATGTGAAAATAAAGGTGGATCCGTGTTGTAGTGTGCTGAAATAGCTGAAGCATGGATTTTAATTGAGGAAAAGGAAAGTCCTTTGTGCAACATCTCAGCTAAATACTGTAGAATGTGAGGCATGATAGGCTGAATTGTGTCTTGGCCTTTAGCTTTGTTCCAGGCACACCACCTTTTCCATTTGTCCAAATAAGCCTTCCTGGTGCTTGGCCTCCTGGCTTCCAGAATAACATCCAGAACTGCTTGTGAAAGAGGAGCTGGTTGGATGTTTAGTTGATTTGCCATGCAGCCAGATTTAAAGTTTTGAGCTGGCTGTGAAGAATCAGTTTGTTTTGTTGTTTGAGCAAATGGGGTATTTGAGGCAATATCCATGGTGGGCTGTGGGCCATATTTTTCAATAGCGGGTACCAGTGCTGACGTGGCCAGTCTGGGGCTATGAGAATCGGTCGTGGTCTCCTTTTTGACCTTCAAAAGAACCTTTGTGAGGAGAGGTAATGGAGGGAAGGCATATGCGGTCAGCTTTTTCCAACTGAAAGACAGAGTCCACTTTCCAAGCTTGATGGTGAAATGTCCTTGTACAAAATTTTGTCAGTTGGTAGTTTTGAGGATTGGCAAACAGGTCTGTTTGGAAGGCCCCATTTTTGAGTTATCATTGCCAATATCTGTGGGTCTCGTTTCCACTCGTGGGGATCTTTGATGTTTCTGCTGAAGTAGTCTGCCAATGTGTTCTTCTGTCCTGCCAGGAAATGAGCTTGTAACTGGACTTGGTAGGCCAGAGCTGTGTTCCATAAGATCATTGCTTGCCTGCATAGAGGGTAGAAATGTGTTCCCCCTTGTTTATGTACCACATAACTGTGGTGTTGTCAGTCTTTATTGCAAGTTGTCCTGGATGTAATAGATCCTTGAAGGCTGTCAGAGCTTTCTGTACAGCTAGCATCTCTTTTTGATTTATGTGCAGATTTCTTTGATCTGCAGTCCATAGGCCTTGAATGCATTGCCCTGCCATGTGTGCCCCCCAGGCGTAGTCTGAAGCATTTGTTGTGATAGTTTGCCTGGCTGGGGGCAAGGTGAAAGGCTGACCCTTGTTGAGGTGACATGCCTGTGACCACCATAGAAATTCCTGTTGTAGGCAGGGAATGAGAGATATCATTGTGTCCAAGCTGTGGTTGTGTTGAGACCATATGCTTTTTAGGTACCACTGTAATTTCCTCATGCAGCTTTGCAAATGGTATTACTAGAATGCAAGATGCCATGAAGCCCAAAGCCTGCAGAATTTTTCTTGCAGTTAATTGGGTCTTTCTTGCCATTGTCTTGAAATATTGAGTTAGTTGTAGTTGCTTGTCTGGCGTAAGATAAGCCTTCTGGGCCGTTGTATTCAAGCTGGCACCCAGGAATGTCATTTGTTGTGAGGGCACTAGTTTTGACTTCTTTTCATTTACTGTGTACCCCAGGCAGTTTAGTAGATGCTTTACAAAGGCCAGATGATGTAAGAGAATGTCTTTCCTTTCTGCTTGGATGAGGTAGTCGTCCAGGTATGGATATATTTGAATTCCTCTTTGTATGCAGTACGCAATTACTGGTGCCAGGGCATTTTGTGAAAACTCTGGGCGCAGTAGATAAGCCAAAGGGCAGTGCAGAGAATTGGTAATGGGGTTGAACCTGCAATGAAACGGAGGTATCTTCTGCAACTTTGTCTGATAGGGACATGCAGGTATGCTTCCTTGAGGTCCAACGTTACTAGCCATGCTTGTTGGGAAGTAGCTGCTGTAGTGTTAGCATCTTGAATTTGGGTACTTGTAAGTAAGTGCTTAGAATTGAAAGGCCCAGAATTGGTCTCCAGGCATTGTCCTTTCTGGGCACTAGAAAGAGTCTTGAGTAAAATCCTTGGCCTTGCTCTCGAGTAGGTACCAGTTGAATGGCTCTCATGTCCATGAGAGCTGTAATTTGCTTTTGTGCCTCTGCCCATTGATTTTGTGGCAGGTTTGGCATTCCTCTTGTCATTGGCAAGGTGTGAAAGTGGAATCTGTATCCTCGTGAAATTATGTCTAGGACCTATTTGTCCTTTGTGACAATGTGCCAGTTGTCTGCAAAAAGTGTGAGTTTTCCCCCCAAGGGGGCTGCCAAGAGAGTATTGCTTGGCCAGATGAGGTGCAAGTTATTGACTTTGTCTTCTGGTGGAATGAGACCTGTCTTCTCCTCCCTTCTGTGTTGTAGTGCCCCATTGGCGAGGTTTATACTGGGCTTGTGGTTGTCCTCTGCCCCTTGGGCGTCTGTATTTACCCCTCTGCGGCCTGTCAGTGGCTGGAAAGGACCAATTTTTTGTTGGCCAGTTTCTGCTGAAGCGAGGGGGTTGTACTTGTAGGAAATCTTTGACTGTCTGCATAGATTTTGCCTTATCTTCCATTTTCTTTAAAACTTCTGCTTTAACTCCAAAAAGAACATCCTGCAGTAAGGGAGCATCTAGTAGTTTTGCTTTAACATGATCAGGCAGTGTTTGTTCCTTTAACCAAGCATGCCTACGTATAACAGACCCAGTGACAGTTGCTCTGCAGGAGGCCTCCAAAGAATCAAACCCACATTGTAAGGTATGTTTGCCCACCTGCTCAGTGGCGTGCAACAGATCCTGTACTTTCAATTCAGTTTAAGGGAGAGTGGTTATTCTTTGCTTTAACTGAGAGATTAGAAATTGCTGATACTTAAGCATATGAAATTGACAATTCAGTGCCCTCATAGCTAGTGTGGCTGAGCTGTAAACCTTTTTCCCCCACCTGTCTAGTGCTCTGGAATCCCTCTCAGAAGGTACTGGGTTTTTAGCCATAGAAGCCTTAGCCCCCTTGGGACCCTGGGAGATGGTCTCTGGGTCAGCAACTGGACTTTTGTAAAGAAATTTGTGGGAATCATGCACTCTGTAGTATCTGTCAGGCTTAGCCGGAGCAGGAGGTAGAGAGTCTGGGTTGAAACTGGATTCTAAATAGACATCATCCACAATGTCCAAAACTGGTGGGATGGCAAGTGGTCTGTGTTGGGGGAGTAAAAGAAACTCTCTGAGCCTTTTCTTTGAATCAGAGTAGTCCTGACCTTCCCAGTGAAAATGTTCCCTCAGTGTGTAAAGTTTCCCCAATGGAGTAGTCTTCAGGAGGAGAAGCTGAGGGAATAGAGTCCTCAGCATCAGAATCTTCATAAGGAGAGAAGGAATAGTCTTGGTCCTCAGAGGAGTCTGAAGAAATGGACATTTGCTCAGAGGAAGCAAAATATTCCTCTTCTCTAGGCCTTTTGTCAGGAGGGGGCTGTGAACCCCTGATTAAAAAAATCAAATCTTCAGCCATTTTGAGCATCTGTTTCTTAGGCATAGGGCCTTGAACAGGAGACTGAAGTGCAGTCCTTTTAGATTTAGAAGGAGTCTTCGACTTAGAAAACGTTTTAATGGTAAGAGTAGTCAGTCTGAAAACGCCTTCCGAAACAGATGGCATTTCTGAAGCACAGACGTCTTTAGAAGCAAAGTCGTCGGAAGGGCCTGAAGTAAAAGGCTGCGGCCTGGTACATTCCGTCAAAATTTCCATAGCGGTCTCGGGTTCCAGATCTGCGGTAGTCAGGGGCTGCGTCGGAGCCTCAGTGAGGACTGGAGAACCAGAGACTGGATCAGCAGAGGCCTCGGAATCTGGCTTAGGCCTGGGCTGTTTGTCCTTATCCCTGCGTTGTTTGTGCACACTGGTAGTCGGTTGCTCCGACGGCATGGTGTAGTTAAATTTCCTACCGAAGTAGTGCCGTGCGAATTCAAAGCGTCTTTTAATAGTACGCTTATTAAACCTAGCACAAAACCGACAAGAAGTGACGTCGTGGTCTGGGCCTAGGCAAGGTATGCAAAAAGAATGAAAATCCTTATGAGGTAGTTGCTTCCCACAAGAAATAACATTATTAACTTTTTCTGACATCGGTCTGAGGCAAGAAAAGTTTCCCCAACGGGGTACTTAGCTTTATAGAAGACTTCAGTCTGAAATTCGAATTCAAAAATCTCAGGAGTCGGCCAAACGGCACTTGCGAACTGCTTCTGCTTCGGGCACCGCGCGGCAAGAAAGACTGGAGAAAATGGCGTCGGTTGCATTATATATACCCCGGCGCACTGGTGTCAGGGAAGAGGTGACAGCAATCGACGCCGGACCAAGACTTTGGAATTCCGGCCAACTGCGGGACCGCCTGACGATAGGATAACCCAAGTGTGATGACTGCAGCAGGGTAACACGAACATCTGCTGTTAGGTTGCTACATGGTTATGTTAGACAACGTTCACACTTGGTTAAGAATACAGAGCTTGTTAAACAGCTTTTAACCAAGCCAAGTGAAGGACTCAAACAAGCTCCTGTCAGGCGAGAGTCCGTAACAAGCGGAAATGAAAATTTTTTTTGAAAGCTACATCCACATTCAGAGATATTCAAAACAGAAAAATCAGGACCTAGCAAAATACAGTTTTGTACCTACCATAAATGTAGTGTATACACTGCTGCAGTCATTACACTTGGGTTATCCTGCCGTCAGGCAGTTCCCCAATCGGCCTGAGTTCCAAAGTCTTGGTCCGGCGTCAGTTGCTGTCGCCTCCTCCCTGACGTCAGTGTGACAGGGGTGTATAAGATGCAGCAGACGTCATTTTCTTCAGTTTTTCTTGCCCCAGATGTCAGGTGCCCCCCACAAAGTTAGGCAATTCAAATTGCTAATAAAACATACATAAGAAAAGCAAACAACTAACAGTTACCAGCAAATACTCCCCATAGGTAGTAAAGGGTGGAATACATAGGTACGTACCAGCAAGTAAGAGGGGAAGGAGGGAGGGTAACCTGGACTGCAGCAGTGTATACACTCTAACATCTACATTTATGGTAGGTACAAAACTGTACTATGTTCGTGTTACACTGCTGCAGTCATTACAGTTTGGTAGAATCCCAAAGCTGAGGTAGGGTGGCTGGTTCTATAAGGCATTGGGGGTGGCTATAAGGCCCTGCAGCACTGCAGTGGCAAAGCCAGCTATGAATTTTGAGTGAAGAGGCAGATGGTATGCTTGGTGAATGTATGTACAGAACTCCAAGTTGCTGCTTCCAAAATGTCCTTGGTAGGTACTCCTTTGAGGTAGGCAGTTGAAGTGGCTGTTGCCCTGGTGGAGTGGGATCTAATGCTGTTAGGTACAGGTTTCCCATGGTGTGTATAGTGGAAACGTACACAGTGCCCTATCCATTTAGAAATAGTCTGTTTAGAAATGGCTTTTCCCTGTGCTCCTGCAGCATATGCTACCAATAATTGCTCAGTTTTTCTGAAAGCTTTGGTTTTGTCCAAGTAGAAGCGTAACTGCCTGTGTATGTCCAAGGAATGCAGTAGTCTCTCCCCTTTATTCTGTGGATTAGGATAAAAAGTTGGCAAGTGAATAGTTTGGTTTAGAGCCACACTTGATACCCACCTTTGGCATAAAAGTAGGGTTAGTTCTTAAAGACACCCTGTCTTGGTGGAAAATGATGAAAGGTTCCACTGCCATTAGTGCCTGTAATTCTGAAACTCTTTGTGCTGATGTTATTGCCAGGAGTACAGCAGTTTTCCAAGAGATATATTTTAAATCTGTTTGTTAGTTGGCTCAAAAGGAGGTAAAGTTAATTTTTCCAACACAAAGTTGAGGTACCAAGTTGGAGTAGGTGCTCTATGGGGTGGTCTTATGTTTTTAGCCCCTCTGACGTACGGTTTTAGCAAGGGATTAGAGAAAATTGGTGGATCCGTGTTGTAATGAACAGAGATGGCAGAGGCGTGGATCTTGATGGATGAAAGGAGAGGCCTTTGCCCAGCATCTCAGTTAAATATTGTAGTATCTGAGGAATATTTGGGACAAGAGGGTCAAGACTGTGAGCCTGGTTCCAGGCACAAAATCTTTTCCATTTATCCGAATAGTCTTTCCTGGTACTAAGCCTTCTGGCCTCCAGGATGACATCCACAACAGCTTTAGAGAGAGGCATTGCTTGCTTGACTAAAGAATCTTCCATGCAGCCAGGTTTAAAGTCTTCAGCTGGCTGTGAAGTATCTGACTGTTGTGCTGAGTCAGAAGATGTGGGATTTGAGGCAAAATCCAGGGTGGTCCTTGTACTAAGTTCTTAAAGATTGGGTACCAGTGCTGGCGTGGCCAGTCTGAGGCAATCAGGATCATCTTTGCTTCTTCTTGCCTGGCTATTACGAGTACCTTTGTAAGGAGAGGTAGTGGTGGGAAAGCATATACTTGTAGGATTTTCCAGCTGAATGAGAGGGCATCCACTTTCCATGCTTTTGGATGGGAAGTCCTTGTGCAGAATTTCTGTAGCTGGCAGTTCATTGGGGATGCAAACAGATCTATGTCCAGGCTCCACCATTTCTGTGTTATCAATCTGAATATTTGTGGATTCAATGTTCTGGATTCGGAATGAAAATCTCAGGAGTCGGCCGACCGGCACTTGCGAACTGCTTTTGCTTCAGGCACCGTGCAGCAAGAAAGACTGAAGAAAATGGCGTCGGCTGCATCTTACATACCCCTGTCGCACTGACGTCAGGGAGGAGGCGACAGCAACCGACACCGGACCAAGACTTTGGGACTCAGGCCAACTGGGGAACCACCTGACAGCAGGATAACCCAAGTGTAATATGATGAACATCTGCACTGAACTGAATGCAGCATCACAACTAGCAAACGAACCATATCTTCATCTTAAGTTAACATTCTAAAATGTGTTACATAAACCCTTAAAAATCTTTTCTGCTGTGAAGAGATTTCAAAGCGCCAAAACACCTTGCATTTGAGATAAATATTCCAAGAAACAAATCTGAAAAGGAAAATATTTCACACAATAAATGGCAACAGTAAGCTAAAATAATGAGTTACCTTAACGACTTCCAATTGTTCAGGTTTTAATTCATTTCTAACAGATAATGGTGCACCTGAGCGATGTACCAAAAGCTTTACCTATAGATTTCAATAAGCAAAACAAAAAAAGTGTAGCACATTAACACAAGATCTAAACACAGCTTACAACATGCACACTTCAAAAAATTCAACTACTTATGTAAAACATTATGCTCAAATACTAAAAATACTGTTCTGAGGCAGCTACTTACCCATGTCATAATTAAACACCCAAATATTCATGCAGGCTGCTCACAAAGGTATCCGAGTAAAAGCACAGAAGTAAAACACAAGAAAATCGGAACTTCAGATATCTGGCACTACATGGATACAGCCCTTCAGTGCAAAACCAAGCATGGAAACTTGACACCACTTGGTCAAAATGAAAACAAGATCCTCCTTCTCACTTCCTTTCTACAAAGACTAAGAATGGACTTCACCAAGAAACAATCAAGATGTAGAAATGGGATACAAGAAACCTCAAATTATGAGCCTACAGGCCAAACTTCAGGTTGAAGTTGGAAATCTGCCACTCACTAGGTCAAGAAACCAAAGAATAAAGTAGAAGTCCACTTCTAAGAAGCATAGAGGAATGACGCTGTAAACATGGGGAGGGGGAAGATGGTTTACATAATCAGATTGACTATCTTTATATTTCAGGATGAAAGGTGTAAAGGAAAACCTAGAAGGAACACATTTCTTCACAACACAGAAAACATCAGCAACTGCAGTATGTGAATTCTATTCCAAACTTTGTTCAAGCATCACTTCAAGGGTGCTGTCAGGGAGTAAGAGGTAACACAGCTGTGTGGGAACCTACCATGATAGTTGCTCACTGTTGCAACAGTGCTAGATTTTGGAACATCTACTGCAGAAGGCCTGACTGCCATAGTATTTGCCGTAACACCACTAGGTCAGGCGGAAGGCTTCCAACCTGAATATTAACATATCTGTGCTATGTATAAAGGAGGTCAGTCTGTCAGCTTTTTTGCACTTGTCAACTGCAGTGGTCTGGTCAGAAACTAGACCACTAGCCACGCAGGTGCTACATGCCCCCCCAAGGATGGATGCCCACTTAGAATAACTCTCAAAACTCCTTCTCTCCAGATACTAGGCAAACTCAAGGTAGTGGTGGGGGCAGTAAACACAGAAGCAAAGAAAGGTGACTGGACACCCACTCTAACCCCTAGGGTGTCTACAGAGAAGAGGAGTAGGTGATGTAAACACAGCTGAACTTTGACAGTTATGGCACATCCCAACATAAAGTACAGTTTTGTACCTACCATAAATGTAGATGTTCGAAGATCCACATTGCTGCAGTCCTTACACTTGGGTAGTCCGCTGTCCTCGGTCGGCCCGAATATCAAAGTATAAGGCTGACGTCGGTCAAGGCGCATTTGACTGACATCAGGACGTCAGGGTACAAATGCGCATGACCGACGTCATATCCTCAGTCTTTTCTTGCCCCAGATGTCAGAAGACCCTAAAAATAAAGGTCAAAACCAAAAGACAGCAAACAACCAAACCACCACCCTTGCACTAACAATATGTACAATATATACAAAATACACAATATGTACAACCCAACCCACACAACCACCTCTAACTACAGAGGGGAAGGAGGGAGTGTAAATTGGACTGCAGCAATGTGGATCTTGAACATCTACATTTATGGTAGGTACAAAACTGTACTATGTTCTTCATCTCACATTGCTGCAGTCCTTACACTTGGGTAGAATCCCAAAGCAGAGGTAAGGGAGGATGGCTAACTACAAGGAAGCAGGAGCTGCCAAGATGCCCTGCAAAACAGCAGTGGCAAAACCAGCCCTGGATTTAGAGTAAAGTGGTAGGTGATAATGCCTAGAGAATGTATGCACTGAACTCCAAGTAGCTGCCTCCAAAATATCCTTGGTTGCCACTCCCCTCAAAAAAGCTGTTGAAGTGGCAGTAGCCCTAGTGGAATGAGGCCTAATCCCAGCTGGAATCTCCTTGCCATGATGGGAATAACAGAAAGCAATGCAAAACCCAATCCACTTAGAAATAGTTTGTTTTGACACAGGCTTGCCCTGAGAACTCAAAGCAAAAGAAACAAACAACTGCTGAGACTGCCTGAACCCTTTAGTTCTGTCCAAATAATATCGCAACTGCCTGTGAACATCTAAAGTGTGCAAAATCTTTTCCCCTTTATTTTGGGGATTTGCATAAAAAGTAGGCAAATGAATAGTTTGGTTTAAAGCCACACTAGAAACCACCTTAGGCATAAAGGAAGGATTAGTACGTAATGATACCCTATCCTTATGGAAAATCAAGAAAGGCTCAACTGCCATAAGGGCCTGCAATTCAGAAACCCTTCTTGCAGAGGTAATTGCCAACAAAAAAGCAGTCTTCCATGACAAATATTTCAAATCAGAAGTAGCTGCAGGCTCAAAAGGTTGTAGAGTGAGTTTCTCCAACACAAAATTGAGATCCCAAGCAGGAGTAGGAGCTCTTCGTGGGGGTCTTATATTCTTTGCCCCTCTAAGAAATTGCTTGAACAAAGGATGAGAAAACAATGGTGGGTCACAATCATAGTGAGCCGAAATTGCTGCAGCATGAACCTTAATAGAAGAGAAAGACAAACCTTTGTCCAATAACTCAGTAAGATATTGAAGAGCCACACTCAAATTAGGCTCAGAAACATCAAAATCTTTTGCTGCACTCCAAAATAAAAATCTCTTCCATTTATCTGCATACACTTTCCTTGTACTAGGCCTTCTAGCTTCCAAAATCACATTCAAAACTTGTTGTGGAAGTTGAGACCCTCTATGGTTCAAAACAGAATATGCCAGGCTGTTAGGTGAAGAGAATGAAGTTTGACATTGAGCAAATGGCTGTCCTCCTGTGACAACAGGTGTGGAATCGAAGGCAAAGGCCATGGAGGCTTCCGTACCAGACTTCTCAGTAATGGGTACCAGTGCTGTCGAGGCCAATCTGGAGCTATTAAAATCATCCTTGGCTTGTCCTGTCTGACCTTTAGAAGTACCTTTGGGAGGAGAGGCAGAGGTGGAAAGGCATACACATGAAGATTGCTCCAATTGAAAGAAAGAGCATCCACTTTCCAAGCTGTGGGATGAAACCTTTTGTGCAAAACTTTGGCAGCTGATGGTTTAGTGGAGAAGCGAACAGATCTATGTCTGGAGTTCCCCATGACACTGTCAATTTCTGAAACACATGAGGATCCAATTTCCACTCATGGGGATCCATAATTGTCTGCTCAACACATCTGCTAAGGAGTTCTGTGCTCCTGGCAGAAACCTTGCCTGAAGATTGAGTTGTAAACTGAGAGCAGTCTCCCACAAAATCATTGCTTGCCTGCATAGAGGATAAGAATGTTCCCCTTGCTTGTTGATGTACCACATGACAGTTGTGTTGTCTGTTAGAATCAACACCTGCCCTGGAAGAAGTAAATCCTTGAAAGCTATTAATGCAAACTGGACTGCTAACATCTCCTTTAGATTGATATGTAGATGTTGTAGTCTGGCAGGCCACTTGTCTTGTATCCACTTTCCATTTAGATGAGCTCCCAAGCTTTGTCTGAGGCATCTGTCGTTAAAATCTGACTCGCATCTGGCCGGGTCACAGAGAGTCCCTTGTTTAGGTGACATTCCTGAGCCCACCACAAAAATTCCTTTTGAATGCAAGGTATTATTTGAATGACAGTGTCTAGATCCTGGCAGTGCTGTGTCCATACATTTTGAGATACCATTGTAGCTTCCTCATATGCAGTTTGGCATTGGGAAGCACCAGAATACAAGATGCCATGAACCCTAAGGCTTGAAGGACTGTCCTTGCAGTCAGCCGGACTGATGAGATAGCTGATGGAAGTAAAGGGATAGACTCTTTTGTTTGTCCGGGGTTAAAAAGGCCATCTGGGATGCTGTATTCAGTCTCACACCCAGAAAGCACATGTCTTGAGAGGGTACTAGACTGGACTTTATTTCGTTCACAGAATACCCTAGGCATCTTAGCACTGCTATCACATATTCCAAATGACGAAGGAGCTCCTCTCTTCCTTGAGCCAGAATCAGGCAGTCGTCCAAATAAGGATAGATCTGTATTCCTTTCAGCCTGAAGAAAGCTATCACTGGAGCCAGAACTTTTGTGAACACTCTGGGCAGTAGATAAGCCAAAGGGCAATGCAGAGAACTGATAGTGAAAAGTCCCAGCTCGAAAACGCAGATACTTCCTGCAACTTAGTCTGATAGGAACATGAAGGTAAGCCTCCTTGAGATCCAAAGTTACCATCCAATGATCCTTGCCCAGCAGAGGCAAAAGCTGTTGTAATGTCAACATTTTGAACTTGGGAATGTCCAGATAAGTGTTGAGGATAGATAGATCCAAAATTGGTCTCCACGTGTTCCCCTTCTTTGGTACTAGGAACAGGCGAGAATAAAATCCTAGGCCCACTTCTGGCATAGGGACCGGCTGTATGGCCCCTAGTTGAAGTAACAGAGAAATTTGCTTGTGAGCCTCTATTCTTTGTTGAGGAGGAACGGCTGGCATGCCCCTGAAAGGAGGCAAGGTATGGAAATAAAACCTGTAACCTTGATGTATGATATCCAATACCCATTTGTCTTGGGTAATTAAACTCCAATTTTCTTTGAAAAGTGCCAACCTTCCTCCCAAAGGTGCTGCCAGACGAGAAGGCTCTGGCAGCTGAAAAGGTAGGTCATTGGGTCTGTTTACGAAAGGACTGACCCCTGCCCTCACCTGAAGACTGTGCAGGAGAACTCCCTGTTCTAGGCCTGAAAGAGCCCTGAGCTCTGCCCCTACCACGTCTAGATCTACCCCTAGACTGGGAATCATAAGAAGGATACGCCCACCCTTTAGCAGGCCAATTTCTGCTAAACTTTGGAGGCTGAACCTGCAAAAAATCTTTAACAGTCTGCATAGACTTAGCCTTGTCTTCCATTTTCTTTAAAACTGCCTCAACAGGAGGACCAAACAACACGTCAGATTGTAAAGGAGCATCTAAAATCCTTGTTTTAACATGTTCAGACAAATTTTGATCCCTAAGCCAGGCGTGCCTGCGAAGAACTGACCCAGTGGCAGCCACCCTAGACGAGGCCTGTACAACATCAAAACCACATTGCAAAGAATGCTTACCCACCTGTTCAGAAACATGTACTAAATCTTGCAACTCTTTACAATCAATACCTACTGCCAGAGCATCAACCTTAGACTTTAATTGTGAAAGGAGATAGTTTTGATATTTCAACATGTGAAACTGGCAATTCAAAGCCCTCATAGCAAGAGTGGAAGAAGTATAAACTTTCTTTCCCCATCTATCCAAGGCCCTAGCCTCTTTGTCTGCAGGAACCGGATTCTTAACAACAGAAGCCTTAACACCTTTAGGCCCCTGGCTAACAGTTTCTGGGTCTGCCCTAGGACTCTTAAAAAGATACTTATGAGCTTCAGGCACCCTGTAATACCTATCCGGCTTGACAGGAGCAGGAGGCAAAGAATCAGGATTAAGAGAAGCCTCTGTAAAAACATCTTCCACTACATCCAAAACAGGAGGTATAGCCAAAGGCCTATGCTGGGGTAAAAACAAAAATTCCCTAAGCCTTTTCCTGGAATCAGAGAAGTCCTGACCTTCCCACTTAAAATGCTCCCTCATGGAATGTAGAGTTTCTGAAAAAGAAAAATCCTCAGGAGGAGAAGCAGAAGGAGTAGAATCATCCACATCAGAATCAGAATAAGGAGAGTACTCCTGCAAGTCTTCAGCCGAAGACTCTCTGACACATCTGAAGCCTGCTCAAAAATCCCCAGCTCAGGGTCCACCCTAGGCCTCTTATCAGGAGGGGGCATAGAACCCCTAATCAAAGTAATCAAATCTTCTGCCATTTTAAGCATATGCTTCTTGGGCACAGTACCTGAAGAGCTAGGGGTAACACCTACTGAAGCTAAACCTGGCCTGCCCCTGGGAGAAGCCTTAGAAACAGAAGGAGAGGGCCTAGCCACCCTAGGAAGGGAGGGGAGAATAGTAACCTGAGAAGCCCCCTCAGCTTGACTTGCCTCCTGAGAGGCCACATCTTGCAATACTAAAGTCTCACCCTGGGAACACAAAGAAACCTCCGGTGGAGCCACCGGCTCCACCGACACCTCTAAAGAACCGGCGTCCGGTACAGACGGTTCTTCCAGCCTAGGCTTAACTGCTTTGTCCTTGCGCTTCTTCGAAGAAGCGGGCGTCGGAGCATCCGATGGCATTTTGTAATTGCACCGCTTCCCAAAGACTAACCTTGCACAATCCAACCTCCTCTTTATAGTGCGTTTATTAAATCTAGCACAAGAGCGACAGCCAACAACGTCGTGCTCAGGCCCTAAGCAAGGAATACACAAAGTATGATAATCTCTATGCGGTATCTGTTTCCCACAAGAAATGCAATTATTGACTTTTTCTGACATCCGGTAAATCACTGAGGCAAGAAAAAACTAAAATATTCCCCAACGGGGTACTTAGCCAACTTTGAACTCGGTCTGAAACTTCGAAATCGAAAAATCTCAGAACGCCAACCGGCACTTGCAATGCTGCGTCTGCATCGGACCATGCGGCAAAAAAGACTGAGGATATGACGTCGGTCATGCGCATTTGTACCCTGACGTCCTGATGTCAGTCAAATGCGCCTTGACCGACGTCAGCCTTATACTTTGATATTCGGGCCGACCGAGGACAGCGGACTACCCAAGTGTAAGGACTGCAGCAATGTGAGATGAAGAACATCTGATCTACGTTTATCATACTGTTCATGGTTTGAGTAGTGCAAATACTTAGGAAGATTTTCAAATGTTTATGAATCAGTAGGAGACTGGCCCTGAGATGGCACTGGCTGTAGTAGTCCTTGTAGAATAGAGGCTACAAAACCTGCCCAGTCACTAGGAAAGAATAGTTGTGTAAAATCTTACTATAACCATAGATGTCCTTCTCTTCCATGTTGCAGTATTCTAGTTGTGGGATTTTCTGCCCTCAGGCGACTCGTACTTCGGCTCCTATACAAAAACTTCAGCTGGCTGTTGCAGTGTGCGTGGGATATCACACGCACGGTCATAAACCAGGGGCCTTAAATGTGACGTCTGCACGAACAATTCTCAGAACTTGAAGGCCAGCAGGCAGAGAAGGCGGCCCAGCAGGAGGAATGCCAGTGGTTTTCAGGTGTGTGACCAGGTGTCCTACTGTAGTATGGATATACCAGGTAAAGGAAAGTGCCTTGGTGGTACTGGTGGGTGGGAAGGAATACTGCAACATGGAAGAGAAGGACATCTACGGTTAGGGTAAGATTTTACACAACTAATCTATGTCCTTCTAGTCCTATGTTGCAGTATTCTAGTTGTGGGAGTGTACCACAGCTTATGTGGATGAGAGGGTGGAGGTTGTTGAAGAGGAGTCTACAAATCCTTGCAGGTTTGCCCTGGTGAATCCTGTCCGAGCTCTGGAAACTTGGTCAAGTTTGTATGTTCGGTGAAAGTGTGGATAGTGGCCCATGTGGCTGCTTCCATAATGGATGCGGTGTCCAGACCCTTCATGAAGGCACTGGAGGCGGCCACAGCTCTAGTGGAATGGGCCTTTACTCCACTGGGGGTTCCTTTCCATGGTGGGACTAACAGAGGCAAATAGTTTTCCTAATCCAGCATGCGATGTTTGTTTGGAGACTGCTTTGTCCAGGTCTCTGGGGTGAAAGGAGACAGAGTTGTTTAGTTTTCCTAATGGTTTTGTCCAGGTAGAAAGTACACTTACCATAAATGTAGATGTTCGAGCGTATTCACTGTTGCAGTCATCGCATTTGGTTTATCTACTTGCAGTAGCCCTCAATCGGCCTGATTAACAAAGTCTTAGGTCCTGCTTCAGTTGCTGTCCCTTCTTCCGTGTCATCAGGGGTATAAAACATGCATCCGACGCCATTACATCAGTTTTCTTACCCCAGAAGACCGGTGCCCCCTAATGGGAAGCAAATATATAAAAATACAAGGTTATACCTTCAACAAAAAGCAAATACACCAAAAAGCTTTTAAGCACAGTAAAGGACAGTAGAGGTATAGCCAAAATAAGTCAGGGGGCTGGAGGGAGGGTAACCAGGACTGTAACAGTGAATACACTCGAACATCTACATTTACAGTAAGTGTACACAACTGTACTATGTTCATCATATTTCACTGTTGCAGTCATCACATTTGGGTAGATTCTCAAAGCTAAGGATGGGAGGAGGAATTTAGATAGCATTAGGACCAGCTATTAGGCCCTGCAAAACTGCAGTAGAAAACCGGCTCTGGATTTAGAGAAAACTGGCAAATGGTAATGCTTGGTGAAAGTATGTACAGAATTCCAGGTAGCAGCTTCTAGGATTTCTCTGGTAGGGACACCTCTGAGAAAGGCTGTAGAGGTTAATGCAGCCCTGGTTGAGTGGGGTCTGATCCCCTGTGGGACAGGTTTTCCATGGTGCTTATAGCAGAAATTAATGCAATGGCCTACCCATTTAGAAATGGGTTTTGCTTTGAAATAGCCTTCCCCTCTATCCCTGCAGCAAATGCCACCAGCAGTTGTTCAGATTTCCTTTAAGGTTTAGTCCTGTCCAAGTAGAATCTAAGTTGTCTGTGCACATCTAAGGAGTGCAGTATCCATTCCATTTTGTTCTGTGGATTAGGAAAGAAAGTTGGCAAATGGATGGATTGATTAAGAGCCACACTGGATACCACCTTGGGCATGAAGAAGGGCTTGGTCCTGAGGGACACCCTGTCCGCATGCAAGATGATGAAAGGCTCCACTCCCATAAGGGCCTGTAATTCAGACACCCTTCTAGCTGAAGTGATTGCTAAAAGGAAAGCTGTTTTCCAAGAAAGGAATTTTAAATCTGCAGTAGCAGCTGGCTCGAAAGGAGGAAGAGTTTTCCAATAGAAAGTTAAGGTCCCAGCCTGGAGTTGGGGCTCTCCTGGGTGGTCCTAAATATTTGACCTCTCTGAGGAACTGCTTGAGCAGTGGATGAGAGAAGAGGGGAGGTTCTGTGTTATGAGCTGAAATGGCTCCGGCGTGAATTTTGATGGAGGAAAAAGACAGGCCCTTGTGAAGCATCTCAGTTACGTATTGTAAAATCTGAGATAAATTGGGTGGTGCTGTGCTCATCCGTTGAGATTGGTTCTAGGCATAGAATCTTTTCCATTTTCCAGCATCAGATTTTCTGGTACTAGGCCTCCTTGCCTCTAAAATGATATCCATCACTGATTTACTGAGGGATGGTAAAGGAGAGATTAGGTAATTAGCCAAGCTGATAGGTTCAGTGTTTGAAGCCGAGGGTGCAGAATCTGGTTCTCCTGCTGAGACAACAGCGTAGGAGTCTCAGGCAGGTACCATGGAGCAAACAGTGACACTGCGCAAAATGGGGTACACCAGTGTTGGCGTGGCCAGTCTGGTGCAATCAAAATCGTCCTTGGTTTGTCTTGTTTGATCTTTAGTAGTACTTTGGAGAGCAGAGTCAGAGGAGGAAAGGCATAAACTGATAGGTTTTTCCAGCTGAAGGACAGAGCATCTACTTTTCATGCTAGTTTGTGGGGAGCCCTTGCGCAAAATTTGTCCAATTGATAGTACTGGGGGGAGGCAAACAGGTCTATACCTGGGCTCCCCCATTTGCTTGTCAACATGTTGAAAATCCTTGGTTCCAGTTTCCACTCGTGTGGGTCCATGAGGTTTCTGCTTAGTCCGTCTGCCAGTGTATTTAGTTTTCCTGGCAGGAATTTATCTTGTAGATGCACTTGGTAGCTCAAGGCTGTGTTCCACAATGCCATGGCTAGTCTGCAGAGGGGGTAAGAATGGGTACCCCCCCTCCCCGGCTTATGTACCAAATAACAGTGGTGTTGTCCATCTTTACCATCAATTGTCTTGGAAGAATGTGGTCCTTGAAGGCTGTCAGAGCTAACATTTCTTTCTGACTGATATGCAAGTGCATTTGACTTGGGTTCCATTTCCCCTGAATGCAGTTCCCTGCCAGGTGAGCCCCCCATGCATAGCCTGAGTCTGTTAGGGTTTGAGCGGCAGGGGGTAGTGTGAATGGTAGTCCCTGGTTTTGGTGGCAGGCCTCTGCCTACCAAAGGAACTCTAGGCGCAGGCAAGGTATGATAGGAATCATTGCTTCTAGAGCCTGAGAATGTTGACACCATAGGCTTTTTAGAAACCATTGTAGTTTCCTCATATGCAATCTTCCGTATGGAATTAGAAAAATGCAGGAGGCCATGAACCCCAAGGCTTGCAGTATTTGCCTTGCAGATATAGCAGGGTTTTTGTGGCTACTTGTTTGAAGTAGGTTGCCAAATGAATTTGTTTCTCTGGCGTAAGGAAAGCTTGCTCCCAGGAACATAATTTGACAGGGTACCAGGTGTGATTTCTTCTCGTTTATGGTGTACCCCAGGCAAGATAGCACCCTCTGTACAAAGGCCAGATGATTCAAAAGTATGTCCTGGCTTTTAGACAATCGTCCAGGTATAGGTATATTTTAATATTTCTTTGCCTGCAAAATGCAATGACTGGAGCTAGGCACTTTGTGAATACCCTGGGCGCAGTAGATAAGCCAAAGGGCAGTGCAGAGAACTGACAGTGTGCGTAAGCCTGCTTTGAAGCGTAGGTATCTTCTGCAAGATTCCCTGATTGGGATGTGCAGGTATGCTTCCTTTAAATCTAGTGTTAGCAACCGGGCATCTTTGCCTAGCACAGGAAGCAACTGGTGAAGTCAGCATCATTAATTTTGGAATCACCAAACAGGTGTTAAGAGTAGACAGGTCCAGGATAGGACGTCATGAATGGTCTTTTCTGGGTACCAGGAAAAGCCTTGAGTATAAACCTTGTCCCTTTTCCTCTTCTGGTAACAAATGAACTGCTTAGTCCTGTGCATACCCTGGGACTGAAGCCTGGGTGCTCTGCTGGATCTGGGTTTGGACTGAAGGTCTGGAAGAGGCAGGAAAGGACCAATTCTTAGAAGGCCAATGCCTACTAAATCTTGGAGGTTGTACCTGTAAATAAATATTGAACAGTTTGCATAGATTTAGCTTTTTCCTCCATCTTTTTAAGAACTTCTTCTGCCTTGTTGCCAAACAGGAGGTCCTGGTTTAAGGGAACATCCAGTAATTTTGCTTTAACATGATCTGGCAAGGATTGCTCCTTAAGCCAAGCATGCCTTCTAAGTACAGACCCAGTTAAAGCAGCCCTGGCAAGATGCCTCTAGTGAATCAAAACCACATTGCAAAGTATGTTTTCCAACTTGTTCAGCAGAATGCATTAAACCCTGTAAATCCTTATTTTTAGCACAACCAGGAATCAACATACTTTTCCGTTTAAGCCATCCAATAATATGCTGCTGATACTTTAACATAGGAATTTGACAATTTAAGGCCCTAATGGCCAAAGTTGCAGAAGTGTATACCTTCTTATCCCATCCAGCATCCTGGAGTCTCTATCAGAGGGGGTTGGATTTTTGGCAGTAGTAGCTTTATTGCCCTTGGGTCCCTGTGAAATGGAATAGGTTTGGTGAAATATCAGACCTAAGATGTATATTTGATGAACCTTTCAAATGCACATATAGAAGTGGGAAAAGTCTAAAGACTATGTTACAAGGTAAACATGAAATGAAAAAAGTTAGGGAAGGAAAATTAGGAACTTATAAATGTGGAAGGTGTTCCCAATGCCCATATATTTGTACAAAGGAAATTATTTATATACCTAGTAGGGACAGGCTGATTCAGAGTAAATACTTTGCAAATTGTGACACTAGTGGCATTGTATATTTAGGACTGTGTGGCTACTGTGATGCATTTTATGTGGGAAAGTCTGAAAGAAAGCTAAAAAAGAGTTTATGAGCATTATGAAATTAAAACAAAATATACAAATAATGCCCTATATAGGCATAAATTAAGCTGCCAGGAAGCAAAGTTTAGCTTTTTTGTATTGGAGGTGGTGGATAAGGATGTAAGGGGTGGCCCATGGGAAACCTCAATTGAATATAAAGAATTATTGTGGCAACTTTCCTTGGAAGCAAACAAATTTCCAGGTCTGAATGATACCATCTCACTGGCACCTGTTCTAAAATTGAGATCAGCAAAACTATAGTGCTTTTGCCTATGCATTGCTAAAATTGTATTTAATTGAATGCTAAAAAATCAATGTTAATCTTGATTGTATATTATGAATTATATTTTTGAAATAATTTGCAGTAATGAAAAATATAAACTGGTTAAATGTTAGGATATTTTACAACATAGCATCAGTTTTGGAATTTAGGACATCGCAAATATAAGACCTGACAGTAGACGGTGCTAAGACCACATGAAAGAAAAATGTTTAACACTAAATATGAATCTTTGATTAAATTATATATTTATTATTTCTTTCATGGTTCAACTTATTATATAGTATTATTTATGAATGGAAATGTATGTGTTTTACTATATTTGTTGTTTTCAAATATTTTAGAGAGTTTGTCTAATTATTCCAATTAAGGAGATTAATTAGTCCTGAGTATATATATTGATGGGTGTTGTTCAGGTATGCATTTGTCTCCATCTCATGAAGTCTATCGAAATGAAAACGCAGTGTGTGTTGAATTGCGTTAATGTGCATGTTAAAAGTGGACTGAAGAGTCGCTTGTCTAATAAAGTACATTTAGTACTGGCGGACTGAAGAGTCTTTCGTACATTAAGTATATCGTGCTGCTGTTTTAAGGATTTTTGCCTCTTTCAGCTGTCTCAGATTTGCGTGTTGTAGTTGAACTTTTGAGCAGCGATTGTTGTTTACTTGTTTCCCTGTGAAATGGTCTCAGGATCCGCAGTAGGATTTTTGAAAAGCAACTTGTGAGAGTCAAGAACCCTGTAATATCAATCAGGTTTTCTGGGAGCAGGAGGTAGAGTGTCAGGGGCCAAGCTAGATTCAGAAAAAGCATCAACAATATCTAGGACAAGAGGTATGGCTAAAGGCCTGTGCTTGGGCAGGAGTAAGAAACCCCTAAGCCTCTTTAGAAGCAGAAAAATCCTGACTTACCCAACGAAAATGCTCCCTGAGAGTATGCAAGGTTTCACCAAAAGAGAAATCCTCGGGGGGGCAGAAGGAATAGAGTCCTCAGCATCAGAATCCTCATAGGTAGAGAAGGGTAAATCCTGTTCAGAGGAAACAAATTTCAAAATCCTGGCCAGAAGTATCATAAGCAAACTGAGTCCTAGGTCTCAGAGGGGGAAGGTTGGCTTCCCCTGATTAAAGTAATAAAGTCTTCAGCCATTCTTATTTGTTTTTTAGGCATAGATGCCTAACCATGCGGTCTGGGCACCAGTTTTCGAGGCATGGATCGAGTTTTAGACCTTGAAGAAGAAGAATACGGCATGGGTTTAATATGCAAGTCAGTAGGCCTGAATACACCCTCAGAAGCCGGTGCCTGCACAGCGGCTCCAGACTCATCCAAGGCAGAGACGTACGCAGGTTCCACAGTTGAAGCATCTCATGGCAAACCGGACTCCGAATGGGTCTCAGTAGAGGCCTGTGAATCTGAAAGTAGCAGGTATCAGGGGCTGTGAAAGCACCTCACTGAGTACCGGTGAACTGGGGACGGGCTTAGAAGAAGCGTCGTCGGTAGCTTTGGACCTAGGCGGCCTGTCTCTGTCTATCTTTGCGTTTTTTCAGAATGTCGGTAGTCGGACGGCTTACCGAAGACATATCAGGATAATTGAACCGAGCACCAAAATATTTAGAAGTGAAAATATACAGACGACTGACAGTTTTGAGGTTTAAATAAGGCACAAAACCGACAGTGAGGTACGTTAAGGTCAGGGCCTAGGCAAGGAATACAGTACGAATGAAAATCTTTGAGGTATTTGCTTTCCACAAGAAATGCAATTATTTACTTTAACTGCCATCGGTTTAGAGCAAGAAAAAGTTTCCATTCGGTTCTGAAACTCCAAAATGAAAATTTCAGGAGTCTGCTGACTGTCACTTGCGTACTGCTTCTGCTTCGGGCACCACACGGCAAGAAAGACTGATGTAATTGAGTCGGCTGCATGTTTTATACCCCTGACATCATGGAAGAAGGGACAGCAACTGACGCAGGACCCAAGACTTTGTTAATCAGACCGACCGAGGGCTACTGCAAGCAGATAACCCAAATGTGATGACTGCAACAGTGAAACATGAAGAACATCCTTAGTTGCCTGTGCACATCCAATGAGTGCAGAAATCCTCTCCCTTTCATTAGTGGGGGAGGGAAAGAAAGTGGGTAGATGGATAGAATGGTATAGAGACAAGTCATTGACCACCTTGGGCATAAAGGAGGGAGTGGTATGCAGGGTTACTCTCTTTGTGGAAGATGGAGTAGGGGGGACAAGCCATTAAGGCCTGCAACTGACTTCTGCTGAAGTGATAGCCACCATGACACTCTTCCATGTCCACATCTGTAGAGAACAGGCCATGTACACATGTGGGGAAGAGGACAGAGCCGGTTCGAAAGGATGCTGGGTTAGTTTCTCTAAAATGTGGTTAAGCTCCCAGGGTGGAAGGACAGGTTTCTTTGGTTGTCTCATGTGTAAGATGCCTTTAAGGAATAGCTTTATGTCGAGCCTGGCTAGCAAGGGGGATCAAGGGGTGGACAGGCTGATATAGCAGAAAGGGGTACTTTTACAGAAGAGTACGAGTCCACTTTTGATCAATTGACACAAGAGAACCACAGGGACCTCTGCAGAGCAAGGGTACCTTCCCTTGTCCAGACACCACTTTGTAAATCTTCCCCACTTAGCCAGGTAAGATTTTCTGGTGGTAGGTTTCCTTGCCTCCCTTAGGACAGAAAGCACGTCCTCTGAGTAGTGGGGTTTGAAGGGAATCAAAAAGTTACCACCCACAGAGTCAGGGATAACATCTGCAAGTGTGGGTGTAGGATAGTTCCATTGTCTTGCGTCAGTAGGTCCACCTTGTAGGGCAACAAAGTGATTGCCCTTGGCTAGCTTGTGAAGTAGGGGAAACCAGTGCTGCCTTGGCCAGTAGGGAGTCACTAACAAGATTTTTGGTTTGTCCTCCTGTATTTTCAGGAGGACTTTCTGAATCAGTGGGAAGGGGGGGGGGGCATAAAGGAACTTCCCCTCCCAAGAGATGCTGAAAGCATCCACTATCCATGCTAGAGGGGAGTAGGTTTTTGAGCAGAAAGTCTGCAGTTGCCTGTTCTGGGAGGGAGGCAAACGGGTCTATTTGTGGAGCACCCCACTGGTGGACTATGTTCAAGGAAGACCTCCCTGTTTAGCATCCATTTGTGCTGTGGTGAGGAAGTCCTGCTTAGGAGATTTGCTTGGTGGTTGTCCTGTGAGGGGAGGAAGGCCACCTGCAAGACTAAGTTGTGGCGAGAGGCTAGGTCCCATATCAGCAGGGTTAGTCTGCACAGCTGATAGGCCTTTGTTCCTCCCTGTTTGAGTTACCACAACAGTGGTGTTTGTCTGTCACTATCAAGAGCAGATGCTGGAACAAGTGAAATAAAGGTTTTTAGAGTTAAGACTGCTGTCACTTTCCTGACATTGATGTGGTTGGCCTGTAGAGAGAGATGCCACTTTTCCTGAACCCTGTAGGAAGCCAGTATTACTCCCTAACCTGAATCTGAGGCATCTGTATGCATTGTTTGGGTTGGGGTGGGGAGTTGGAGTGGGATCCCTGGGTTTAGTTGGACTTACTGGATCCACCAAGCAGATTTGTGTTAGACAGGGAAGGAGGGGAATGACCTGTTCTAAGTGATGTAGGTGTTGGTACCAAATGCTTTTGAGGTACCACTGTAGCTTGCACATGTGTATTCTGGCCAGTGGTAGCATGGGGACGGTAGCTGCCACTAAACCCAAGAGAAGTAAAAATTGCCTTGCCATCACCTTCTGGGATAGTAGGATTTCCTGGAAGTGGGAAGTCAGGGAAAAGAACCTTGTCCTGTGGGAGAAAGGCCTTCATTTTGTCCATTCTGATTCTGCAGCAGAGGAAAATCTTTTCCTGGCCTGGGATCAGGGAGGTTGATGGTGAACCCTGGATTCTGTAGTAGGGACATGGTGAAGTGTAGATGCCTTGAGAGAGTATCTCTGGACTATGCCAGTATCAGGATGTCGCCCTGATAAAAGTAAATCTGGATTCCCCGAGTTCTAAAGAAGGCAATTGCTGGGGCTAGGCACTTTGTAAGGACTTTGGGGGGGGGGGCATGGATAAACCAAAGGGCAAAGCAGTAAATTGGAAGTGAGAGGAAGGCCCAGAGAAACACATTTAAGTCCAGGGTGACCATGAAAGCTTTGGCTGGAATTACAGGCAGCAGACTGGGGAGAAGCATTTTGAAGGAGGGTACCTGAAGGTGAAGATTTAAGTAGGACAGGTCCAAGTGCCTCCAGTGCCCATCAGTTTTGGGGACCAAGAAGAGGCAGGAGTAGAAACCCTTTCCATGGTGCCTAGCTTTAGAAGGTCTGCCAGAACTTGTGGCATGAGATGGGCCTGGTTTGGAGGGGGGTTCTTTCCAGGATAGGAAGTACCTTTTTTGAATAATGGATAAGACCCATTGGTCTGTGGTAATGGATTGCCATAGGGGAAGACAGTGGGAAAGGTGCGCAGAGAGGGGTAAGTTGGGCAAAGCAGTCATGCATTACTGTGGTTTCCACTGTCCTGAAAGGATTGTCTGGATTGAGGAAGTGGAGCAGAAAGTCTGGAAGTGGTGGGTCTTCTAGCCCCTCTTCTAGACCTGGAAGAGGAGGCAGAAGTCTGAGGGTTACGCCTCACATAGGTGGCTTTAGCAGGGTAGTTCCTATAATACTTGGGAATGGGAAACACCAGAAGTATTATAGATGTCCTGTAGTTCTTTACTTTTTTCCTACAGACTCTTAGAGAGACTTGCAGATTGTTTACTAAAATGTACATTGTGGTCCAGTGGGGAGTCCAAAAACTTGGACTTGGTCCTTTGATAAGTTCTGAAGTCTTCGCCATGAATACCTCCTGAGGACAGAAGCAGATGCTGCAGATTGAGCAGATGCTTCTGCAGCATCGTAGCTACATCTGATGGAATACCTGGCTACCTGTTGGGCCAAGGGCAGTTTGGAGGTAATGTCAGTCTTAATGGGACTGTCAGGCAAAGAAGCCAACATGGAGGAGGGTTGAAAAACTAAGTCTAGAGCGTACTTAGTCATATGGATCTGATAATTTATGGCTCTAAAAGCCAAAGTGGAAGATGTGTGTACCTTATTTCCCATCCTATCCATGTATTTGCTATCTTTACCTGTGAGTAGGAGGGAGGCAGAGGGCAGCAGTCTAGACTGCTTATCTGGAATGGTGGCAATCACAGCTGGGTCTGCCAAAGGTGGTTTAATGAGGAATTTCTGGTCTTCTGGTACTTTATAGTAGTAGTCAGGGTGCTTAGGGGCCGAAGGCTGGTAGTCTGGGGCCTTAGAATCGGAGTTGAAGGCATCCAAGTAAGCAGATAGAACCAGAGGAACCGCCGAAGGAGCGGGTGATTCTACTTGCAGAAGCTCAAAGTACCTTTTTTGGGTGCAAGTCATTTGGGACATATCCCATTTAAAGTAATCTTTCATCTTGGTGAGGGTCTCACCAAACGTAATATCCTCAGGAGGAGAATAACCTTCCACAGATTCCTCATCAGGAGAGTAATATTCCTTGGGGGAGGCAATCTGGGATGCAGATAAAAGGGAATCCTCTAAGGAAGAAAAGAAGAATCATGCTCTTCCTCCCTGACTTGAGAGGTCATGGGTGGGAGGGGTGAGGCAGAAGCAGGCCGAGGGCCCAATAGAGGCAGAGTAGTGGGAGCTGAGGCTGAAGGGCTGTATGAGAGAGGCGGTGAGCGCCTGCCAGTCTAGTATGGCTTCTGTAGAGGAGGTATGCTTAGTTTTCTGCTTCTTTTTTGGCCGAGGTGGAAGTAGGAAGTGGCCTGGCTTCAGGTTTTGAGATCAATACATCCGAAGTCTGGACCTGGTCAGAGGTACCACCTAAACTGGTTCCCCCTAGACAGATTGTAGATGTCTGGTTAAGCTTCGAGGATGTGCCAGTCAGCTGTGCAACTGCTTCCTCAAAGGACGATGTAGTCAACGGATCCGCCGAGCGCACCTCAACCCTTAGATCGGCAGTTGGCAGGGTGTCGGAAAGCAGAGCAGCAGGTGAGGAAGGCCTAGGAATCTTTGCCTTCTTCTGCAGAGGTTCGGGAGCAGCCCCCGATGCAGGATCCATTCTAAGGGCTAACTGCTTAAGGTGCTGGTTTTCAAGGTAGAGGTTTAAAGCGGCCAGGCAGCTGCAAAGGGTCTTCAGCACAAAAGATTGACAAATTGCACAGGAGTGTTCGTGTTCCCAGCCTAAGCAAAAAACATGCTTATTACTGACTTCTTTATGGAGTATCTGGTGCCCGCATTGGCACTTTCCCTTTTTACCAGACATCAGCTAAAGGCTACAACAACCAAGCCCAAGCAATAACTGGCAAAATAAGAGACAGAAACCAAACTGGTTACTTATCTTTAAGATGCAATGTCTGTGAAGAAGCAATCTTACAATGCAAAGGTAGTCTGCGGCTGAAAAGTTAAAGGATTGTGCATGCAGACGTCACATTTAAGGCCCCTGGTTTATGGCCTTATGTGTGAAGTCCCATGCACACTGCAACAGCCCAGCTGAAGCTTTTGTATAGGAGCTGAAGTACGAGTCACCGGAGGGCAGAAAATCTCACAACTAGAATACTGCAACACAAAAAGATAGTGACACATTTATTTTTTGAAAAGGTGTGGAGATGGGATCAGATAGCTGCTTCCAAAATGACCTGCATGCTAACCCCTCTAACAAGAGTGGGCTGCTAATGCTCTTGTGAACTGGGCTTTCATTCATCCTGGTAACCCCTACCATGGACAAGTTCAGAGAGAAGAGAGTTGCCAATTTTGAAACTCTCTCTTTTTGACATAGGCCTGCACTCGCTATATTTTACAAAGACTAACTGGTCTGACACCCATTCTTTAGTCTTTTCTAGTTAAAACCTTAGTGGGCTATGCACATCCATGGTATAAAAGATACTCTCCCCCTTACTCTATTGTGGACATAAAAGTTCCGACTTCCTAATAACAGGAGGCGGAGAGTCCAGTTGCACAGATGTCATTAGAAACGCAACTTGCAAAACCTCTAAAGCTGTAGGACGTCTCTCAGCCTAGGTAAAGATAGTACCTCAGGGCACCTTAGAAATACATTAGTTTCCCATTTAAATTATCCCTCATCTTACACAAGGTGCAAAAAAAATAAGCCATCCATTTCAGTTAATGCAAAGGACAAGGTGCCCCAAAGTGGCTGTCAATCTAGAGGTGAAAAAATCTTATAGCAACATAGCCCCCCCCCCTTCTCTGGGTCTGGCAACTCCTACTCTAAGAGGCTGGAACCCCAAGACAGAAAATGGATATGGTTTAGGCGTCACATTTTGAATAAGGGCCATTAAGTCCTGAACCAGTCCTGGGCTGAAAGTTTGAAGAGGACTCATCTGTTGTCAGCAAAATAAAAAATATCAAGCAGTTTAAAGATGTGGATGTCCAAGTCCTGGATGTCTGGATTCTTGATTTACAGGCTTTAAAGGCCTTGGAAACCTTGGTACACAGACTGTCCTGGACCTTCTACATTATGGCTTACAGATGTCCACATTCAAGGACAAAGAACTAGCCTCAGTCACAGCTACTACAAGATGAGAGTTGAACTCTGGTACCTGGGCACCAGTCATAAGATGGCTGGACTGAGTTGCTGGCATAAATGTCAACATAGAAGGAGCATGTAGAGTTCCAATGCTATGGCAGCCAAAGGGCACCATCAGAACACTGTACACAAAAAACAAAAAAAAATTCTCTCAAGATCTAATGATCCTAGTAGCGGACACTGAACCGCAACTGCAGGGGAATGCTGAGAGTGAAGTGGAAGTGCTGCAGTAAGGTCTGCATTGAAGAGGTCTGGATCAGTAGATCTAAATAGGGCAAAATCTAAATTCCCCGAGTCATGTCACATACCACGTATTTAAAAACAATTAAAACAGTAACCATCCAACCCAATACCATATTCACGGGCGACTAATTACCCCATAATGAGAATTCTATACGACAAACGTACATGCACAGAGATCCCTGGATTTTGTAAACACAAACAGTGTGGACCAGATAGTCAATACACCAACCAGGGTTGCAACCATACTGGATCTGGTTCTCACCAATATGAGAGTGCTGCACACCCCCCTACTGAAATGTCTTCCCTGGTATGGTCAGACCACAAAATGGTCTCCTTTGAAGTAAAAGTAAAACATGGACCACTAGATAAACCAGGAATATTCAGGAACTATTCTAAGGCTAGCCTCCTGCTATTAAGTGAGAACCTGGCAAAATTTCAAGCCTGTATAAACCCCGAGAAAGAATAGTTGTTTAAAAACTTACCACAAAGTACAGTTTTGTACCTACCATAAATGTAGATGTCCGATAGGTATGCATCTGCAGTCATCACATATGGGTTGTCCTACCTCAGGCAGCCCTTTGGTCGGCCGGATTCCAAAGTCTGGGTCTGGCCTCGGCTGATGTCGCACTTTCCCCGACGTCAGAGTGTCTGGGGTATAAAAGCATCAGCCGACGCCATCTTCCTCAGTTTTTCTTGCCCCAGATGCCAGGTGCCCTCTAGGAAGGCTAAATTTGGAGAAATGCAATAAAATTCCAACCATTTGCAAAAATATATATATACATATATATACAAACAAATACACCATAATAGATCCACCAGCTAGCTAATAGAGGGGTAAGCACCCTAGGAATACCACAGAGGGGAAGGAGGGAGGGTAAACCTGACTGCAGATGCATACCCATCGGACATCTACATTTATGGTAGGTACAAAACTGTACTATGTCCTTCAAAGATGCATCTGCAGTCATCACATATGGGTAGAATACCATAGCCAATCTGGGGGTGGAGGAACTAAGTAAAGGATGGTGTAGTTAATATACCCTGCAGGACTGCCGTAGCAAAGCCTGCGCTGGATCTGGAGTACAAAGGTAAATTGTAATGCTTGGCAAATGTATGCACGGAGCTCCATGTAGCAGCTTCTAAAATGTCCTTGGTAGCCACCCCTCTTAGGAAAGCTGTGGTGGTGGCTGTGGCTCTCGTGGAATGAGGTCTAATGTTTGCTGGCACAGTTTTTCCATGAAAGGAGTAACAAAAACGAATGCAATTTCCTATCCATTTTGAAATTGTCTGTTTGGAAATTGCTTTTCCTTGTGCCCCAGCAGCATATGCTACAAACAACTGGTCAGTCTTTCTGTAACTTTTAGTTCTGTCCAAGTAGTAGCGCAATTGTCTGTGTATGTCCAGGGTGTGCAGAAGTTTCTCCCCTTTATTTTGTGGTTTTGGGAAGAATGTAGGCAAGTGAATTGCTTGGTTCAAGGATACCCTGGATACCACCTTTGGCATAAATGTAGGATTGGTTCTCAAAGAAACTCTGCCTTGATGAAAGATAAGAAATGGCTGCACTGCCATTAAAGCTTGTAACTCAGATACTCTCCTTGCTGAGGTTATGGCCAGAAGGAATGCAGTTTTCCAAGACAGAAACTGTAGATCCGCCGATGCTGCTGGTTCAAAGGGAGGAAGTGTTAGTTTTTCCAACACAAAGTTAAGGTCCCAAGTAGGTAGAGGTGGTTTCCTTGGAGGATTGATGTTATTGATTCCTCTTAGAAACTGTCTTAGGAGAGGATGCGAGAAGACAGGTGGATTAACATTGTATTCTGCTGAAATTGCTGAGGCATGTATCTTAATGGAAGAGTAAGACAGGCCATTGTGGAACAATTCTGCCAAATATTCCAGTATATGTGCCATGTTCATCACTGTCACATCTAGGCCTTTTGTTGTGTTCCAAGTGTGAAATCTTTTCCATTTTGCTGAATATGCCTTCCTTGTGGAAGGCCGGCGAGCTTCCATAATAATATCTTTCACACTCTGGGATAGGTTATCCTGAGGAGTCGTCATGGTATTCTCCAGGCAGTTAGCTGCAAGGTTTTCAGGTTGGAGTGCAGAGTCTTGAAATTGTGCTGCGTCAGTAGAAGTGGCCATAGGGGGAGAGGCCACGGTTTCGTCTGTGACATGGTCTTTAACAGTGGGTACCAGTGCTGCCTTGGCCAGTTTGGAGCTATCAGAATCACTCTGGGCTGCTCTGCCCTGATCTTCAGTAAAACCTTGGTCATTAATGGAAGAGGTGGGAAAGCATAGGCTGTTAGAGCTTTCCAGCTGAAAGAGAGAGCGTCCACTTTCCATGCTTGTGGGTGGTATGTCCTTGAGCAGAATGTCTTCAGTTGATTGTGGGGGGAAGCGAATAGATCTATTTCTGCCTTCCCCATGATTGTGTTAAGAGTAAGATGATGTCTGGATGTAGCATCCATTCGTGCGCATCCATGGTAGTTCTGCTTAAGCTGTCTGCCAGTATATTGTCTTTCCCTGGCACGAACTGGGACTGCAGCTGTATATTGAGTTTCAAGGAAAGTTCCCATAGATTCATTGCCAGTCTGCATAGAGGGTAGGAATGGGTGCCTCCTTGCTCGTTTATGTACCACATAACTGTGGTGTTGTCTGTCCTTATGAGCAGGTGGCCTTGAAGGAAAGGTTTGAAGGCCTCGATTGCGGGTATCACTGCCAGCATTTCCTTTTGGTTTATGTGCATGTGCAGCTCTTTGTGACTATAGCCCTTGGATACATCTGCCCTCCATGTGTGCTCCCCAACCTTGGTCTGAAGCATCCCTGCTGATGGTTTGGTTGGCTGAAGTGCAACCCGCTGTTTGACTGGCAGGCTTGAGCCCACCACATAAATTCCTTTTGAAGGCATGGAATGAGTGGGATCAAAGTTTCTAAACTGTGACTGTGCTGAGTCCATACACTCCTTGGGTACCATTGTAATTTTCTCATATGCAGCCTTGCTTGCGGAATCAGAAGAATGCAAGATGCCATGTAACCCAGGGCCTGTAGGATTTTCCTTGCAGTCAGCAGAGTTTGTCTTGTCAGATTCTTGAAGTAATCCAGTAGTTGTTTTTGCTTTTCTTCTGTGAGAAAGGCCATTTGGGTGGTTGTGTCCAGATCCGCACCCAGAAAGGTTATTCTTTGGGAAGGAACAAGTCTTGATTTTTGGATGTTGACTGTATATCCCAAGGCCTGTAGTAGGTGAATGGCATAGTCCAAGTCCTTTAACAATATTTGCTTGTTGTCCGCTTGTATAAGGCAGTCGTCCAGATATGGGTAGATTTGAATCCCCTGAAGTCTGCAGTGTGCAATTACTGATGCCAGGCATTTCGTGAATACTCTGGGCGCAGTAGATAAGCCAAAGGGCAATGCTGAGAATTGATAATGCTCTGACCCTGCAAGAAATCTGAGGTGTCTTCTGCAACTTTGTCGAATAGGGACATGCAGGTATGCCTCCTTGAGGTCTAGAGTCACCAGCCAAGACCCCTTGCCTAGCATGGGAAGGAGTTGCTGTAGAGTCAGCATTTTGAATTTTGGCACAATGAGGTAAGTATTCAGTGCGGACAAGTCGAGAATAGGCTTCCATTGATTTTCTTTTCGTGGAACAAGGAATAATCTGGAGTAAAATCCTTGGCCTTGTTCTGAAAGAGGTACCTTTTCTATGGCTTTCATTTGTAATAATTTGGTAATTTGCTTCAAAGCCTCTGCCCTCTGATTTGGTGGCAGGTCTGGCATTCCTTTTCTTTTTGGCAATGTGTGGAAATGGAACCTGTATCCTTTGTCTATTATTTGCAGTGTCCATGTGTCCCTTTTAATGCTGTGCCAATTTTTTGAGAATAAAGAAAGCTTTCCGCCCAAAGGTGCTTCTAATTGAGCCCTGGTCAGCGGAGTCAAAATAAAGTCATTGAGTCTGTCCTGGTGTAGCAGTTGTGGTTCCTGTACTACCTCTCTGGTTGGGAGGCTGCCACTGACGGCCTCTGTAGGAGCCTCTAAGCTTGCCCCCTACCTCTGGCATGTCTATTCCTGCCTCTCTGAGATCCGTCTGAGTCCGGAAAGGACCAATTCTTAGTAGGCCAATTTCTGCTGAATCTCGGTGGTTGGACTTGCAGAAAATCTTTGACTGTTTGCACAGATTTTGCCTTTTCTTCAAATTTCTTTAAGACCTCTTGAGCCGTGGAACCAAATAATTTTTCCATAGGAGCATCCAAAAGCTTAGCTTTAACATGGTCTGGTAAAGATTGTTCCTTCAGCCAGGCATGCCTACGTATAACTGCACCTGTCATAGCTGACGTACATGAAGCTTCCAATGCATCATAACCACACTGCAAGAAATGGTTACTAACCTGCTGGGAGTTATGCATCAGATCCTGAAGGGATTTGCGATCAAGGGGTTCAGAAGAGGACATTTTCTTATGCAATTCATCTAACAAATACTCTTGGTACTGTATCATATGAAATTGACAATTTAATGCCCTCATGGAAAGAGTTGCAGAAGTACACACTTTCTTACCCCATCTCTCTAAAGCTCTGGACTCCCTTTCAGAGAGTAGAGGATTTCTAGCAGTGGCAGCTGCAACCCCTTTTGGGCCCTGGGAAATAGTTTCTGGATCTGCAGAGTGGGCCTTATACAGGTGTAGATGTTAATCCAGGACCCTGTAGTACCTATCAGGTTTGGCAGGAGCCGGAGGGAGAGAGTCAGGGGCTGTACTAGCATCAGAGTAAACATCATCAATAACATTCAAAACAGGAGGTATAGCTAAAGGCCTATGCTGAGGTAAATGTAAAAAGGTCCTTAATCTCTTTCTAGAATCAGAGAATTCCTGTCCCTGCCATTGAAAATGTTCTCTCAGAGTGTAGTCTCTCCAAAGGAAAACTCTTCAGGAGGGGAGGCAGAGGGAATAGATTCTTCAGCATCAGAATCCTCGTAGGCCGAATAAGCCTCCTCCTGGGGTTCTGACAGAGCAGAGCCATCAGTGGACTCATCTGAGGAGTGAGGGTCAGAGGGCTCAACCCTGGGCCTTTTGTCTTGGAGGTGGTTGAGAGCCCCTGTCCGGATGAGGTTGAGAACCTCTAATTAATGAGATAAGATCCTCTGCTAAGCTAAGAATCTGTGAGCCAGTAGAAGGTCTCAGAGGAAACCTTGGGAGGCAAAGCTTTAGTAAGTTTAGCAGCTTTAGCCCTTGAAAAAGCCTTAATGGACATGGATGCAGGGGGTCTGGCTGCACCACGTGCAGGAGTGGACTTGTCTAAAGTAATGGTGTCTGAAGGTTCCTGGACACCGGTTTCAGTAGGTAATTCAATAACCGACTCGGCCGGGGCCTCCGGGGCCGAGGTAGTCGGTTGTGCGGTTTTGGTAATAGGAAGTACCAAGGACTCTGTTTCAGCCGAGACCGAGACACTCACGGTAGGCCTGACCGTGGTTTCAGCAGAAACCGCGGCCCGCGTTTGTCGGTCCTTGTACTTCCGTTTTTTTAACTAAATGCGAAGTCGGAGTCTCCGACGGCATCTTGTAAGCAAAACTAGCCCCAAAGAATTCCTCTGCAAACTCTGACCGACGTCTAAGAGTTCGTCGGTTGAAGGAAGCACAGGCTGAACAGGCCGAGATGTCGTGGTCTGGGCCTAGGCAAGGGAGGCAGTAAGAGTGGAAATCCTTATGAGGTATTTGTTTCCCACAAGTTAAACAATTATTAACTTTATCTGACATCGGCTGAGGCAAGAAAGAGTCCCCAACGGGGTACTTAGCTTTTTCGAAGTCTTCGGTAGCTGAATCAAAGGAGCTGGCCGACCGGCACTTGCGAACTGCTTCTGCTTCGGGCACCACGCGGCAAGAAAGACTGAGGAAGATGGCGTCGGCTGATGCTTTTATACCCCAGACGCTCTGACGCCGGGGAAAGTGCGACATCAGCCGAGGCCAGACCCAAACTTTGGAATCCGGCCGACCGAAGGGCTGCCTGAGGCAGGACAACCCATATGTGATGACTGCAGATGCATCCTTGAAGGACATCCATAGATGTCCTTTTTTCCCATGTTGCAGTATTCTTACTGTGGGATTTCCCGCCTCAGGAGACCCAACACCAGCTTCCATACAAAAGCTTAAGCCTGGTTGCTGTAGGTGCGTGGAACATCACATGTAGGGCCATAAACCAGGGACCTTAAATGTGACATATGCACGCACAGACCTCAAAGAATACTTATGTAAAATCTTACCATAACCATAGATGTCCTTCTCTCCCATGTTGCAGTAGTCTAGTTGTGGGATTTCCTGCCCTCAGGCGACTCGTATGTTGGCTCATATACAAAAGCTTCAGCTTGGTTGTTGCAGCGTGTGTGGGATGTTAGACATAAGATCATAAAACCAGGGGACTTAAATGTGATGTCTGCATGCACAATCCTAAAAACTTGAAGGCCAGCAGGTGGAGAAGGTGGCCCAGCAGGAGGAATGCCAGTGGGGACAGGTGTGTGGCCTTGGTGTCATTTAGTAACAATTAGATCCAGGACTTAGTTGGGACTAAAGGAAAAAAGTATGGGAGGTAATAGTGGGTGGGAAGGAATACAGCAACAAGGAAGAGAAGGACATCTATGGTTATGGTAAGACTTTACACAACTACTCTATGGTCCTTCTATTCCTATGCTGTAGTATTCTAGTTGTGAGAGAGTACCACAGCGTAAATGCACGACAGGGAGGTGGATGCAGAAGAGGATTCTACAAAGCCATGTAGGATGGCCCTGGCAAATCGTGCCCTAGCTCTGGAAACTTGGCACAGTTTGTAATATTTGGTGAAAGTGTGGATAGTGGACCAAGTGGCGGCTTCCATGATGGATGTCATGTCCAGACCTTTCATGAATGCCTTTGAGGTGGCCACTGCCCTAGTGGAATGGGCCTTTACTCCAACTGGAGGATTTTTTCCATGGTGAAATTAACAGACAAATAGTTTTCCTGATCCAGCAAGCGATGGTTTGTTTGGAAACTGCCTTGCCCAGAGCTCTGGGGTGAAAGGAAACAAAGAGCTGCTTAGATTTCTTAATGTTTCTGGTTTTGTCCAGGATGAATCCAAGTTGCCTATGCACATCCAAGGAGTACAGTATCCTCTCCCCTTCATTACTGGGGGAGGGAAAGAAAGTGGGTAAGTGGATAGACTGGTTTAGAGACAGGTCATTGACCACCTTGGGCATAAAGGAGGGATTGGTTCACCGGGTGATTCTGTCTTTGTGGAAGGTGTAGAGAGGGGCGGGCCACTAAGGCCTGCAACTCTGAGACCCTTCTGGCTGAAGTGATGGCCATCAGCAGGACAGTTTTCCAAGTGCACATCTGCAAGGAAGACCCAAGCTGGTTCAAAAGGGTGCTGGGTTAGCTTTTCCAGGATGCAATTTAGGTCCCAGGGCAGAAGGATAGATTTCTTTGGTGGCCTCATGTGTAAGGCTAACCTCTGAAGCCCCCTTTAAGGAAGAGCTTTACGTCGAGCATGGCTAGCAAGGGAGGATCAAGGGGCAAGCAGGCTGATATAGCGGAAAGGTATACATTCACTGAAGAGTATGAAAATCCACTTTTAATCAGCTGACACACAAGTGAGAACAAGGGGGGCATCCAACGAACAAGGCTCCTTTCCCTTGTCCAGACACCACTTAGCCAGGTAAGATTTTCTGGTAGTAGATTTCCTTGCCTCCCTCAGGACTGAAAGCATGTCCTCTGAGTAGTGGTGTCTGAAGGGGATCAAAAGTTTATCATCCACAAAGTCAGGGATAACATCTGCAAGTGAGGATGACGGAGAGTTCCTTTGTCTTATGTCAGTAGGTCAACCTTGCAGGGTAAAACTTGTAGTGATTGCCCTTGGGTAGATTAAGCACTGTTGTGTACACTTACAGTAAATGTAGATGTTCGACTGTATTCACTGTTGCAGTAATCACATTTGCGTTATCCCTGCCAGGGTAGACCTCGGCCGGCCCAAATACCAGAGGCTTAGTATTTCTGAGTCAGTTACTGTCACTTCAGGACTGATGTCAGGTCGTCAGTAGTATAAATTAAGGCAGCTGACGCCATTACATCAGTTTTTCTTGCCCCAACTGTTAGAAGCCCCCAAGAGGAAGCTAGGTTATGGTGAAAGAACACCACCAGTAGAAATAAATACCAAGTGTTCCTTGTAAGGGGGACGGACAAGGGGGATGGAGGGAGGGAAAACAGGCCTGCAACAGTGAATACACTCCAACATCTACATTTACGGTAAGTGTACACAACTGTACTACGTCCTTCATGTTTCAATGTTGCAGTCATCACATCTGGGTTGATTCCCAAAGCTGAATAAAAAGGTGGAGGCAGTCAAGATGACTGGGGGCTGGCTAGGATGCTCTGCAAGACTGTGGTGGCAAAGCCTGCCCTGGATTTGTAGAAGATAGGCAGGTGGTAATACCTGGTGAAGGTATGAACTGGTGTCCATATGTAGCAGCCTCCAGGATGTCCCTGGTGGGGACCCCTCGGAGGAAAGCCGCACAGGTGGGGGTTACTCTGGTAGAATATGTCCTGACCCCCTTGGGGGGAGGTTTCCCTTGTTGCTTCCCAGCAGAAATGGATGCAGTGTGCTATCCATTTGGAAATGGTTTGTTTGGATATGGCTTTGCCCTCTGCTCCTGCAGAAAAGCTGACTAACAATTATCAGTCAAAATGATTTAGTCCTGTCTAGATAGAATCTGAACTGTCTGTGCACATCTAGAGAGTGCAGTATCATTTCCCCATTGTTTTGTGGGTTAGGGAAAAAGGTGGGCAAATGAATGGATTGGTTGAGAGCAACACTGGACACCACTTTTGGCATGAAGGATGGGTTAGTCCTGAGGGAGACCCTGTCAGCATGGAAAATGATGAAGGGCTCTACAGCCATTGGTGATTGTAGCTCAGATACTCTTCTTGGTGAAGTGATGGCCAGAAGCAAGGATGTCTTCCATGAGAGAAACTAACTCTGCTGAAGCTGTTGGTTCAAGAGGGCAGCAGGGTGAGCTTTTCCAACCCAAAGTTTAGGTCCCAAGCTGGGGCAGGTGCTCTTCTGGGTGGCCTCAAGTTTTTAGCTCCTCTTACAAACTTTTTGATGAAAGGGAGGTGGCTCTGTGCTGAAATGAGCAGAGATAGCAGAGGCCTTAATTTTAATAAAAGAAAAAGATAGAGCCTTGTGTAGTAGGTCAGCAAGGTAATCCAGGATGAAAGATAGGGAGGGCTGTGCAGTCCCGGCTCCCTTAGACTGGATCCAGGAGCAAAACCTTTTCCATTTGTCAGCATAATACTTTCTAGTGCTAGGGCATCTGGCCTCACGTATAACATCTAGAACTTGTATGCTGAGATTGGCAGCTTGTGCAGTGGTCAGGGAACACGTCAGGCTGCCAGATTGAGGATCTGCAATTGGGGATGCATGAATTCTCCTTCCATCTGGGTCAGGAGTGTTGGGATCTGAGGGAGATGCCATGGTGGCAGAGGTGACAGGCTGTGCAGCAGTGGACCACTGCTGGTGTGGCCAGTCTGGGGCAATCAGGATTGTCCTCGTTTTTTTCCTCCCTTATTTTGAGCAGCACCCTTGTAATGAGCAGTAGTGGGGGAAATGCATAGACCGAGAGACAGGCCCACTGGAAGGACAGAGCATCTACTTCACAGGCCTTGCAGTGAGGCTCCCTGATGCAGAACTTGCTGAGCTGATGGTTGAAGTAGGAAGCAAAGAGGTCGACCTTCGGGGTGCCCCATTCCTGAGTTACTAGCATGAAGGTTCCTTGGTCTAGCTGCCACTCGTGTGGGTTCCAGAACATTTCTGCTTAAGTTGTCTGCCAGAGAGTTTAGACAGCCTGGCAGGAATTGTGCTAACAGGTTTAGTTGCATGGCTGAGGCAGTGCACCAAAGGGTCATGGCGAGCCTGCACAGAAGGTACGAGCAAGTCCCTCCCTGCTTGTTGATATACCACACATCACAGTGGTGGTGTCTGTTTTGATCAGTAGAGTCCCCAAGGAGAGTAGGGGTCTGAAAGCTGTCTGACTGCTGGACAGCCAGCATCCCTTTTTGTTTGATGTGCAGATGTGGGCTCCATTGGTTTTGTATGCAACTGCAGACCATGTGTGCACCCCCCAGGCATAGTCCTATGTGTCTGTGGTGAGTCTGGGCGGCGTGGGGTTGTGAGAAGGGTAGTCCCTTGTTCTGGGTAGCATGCTGCTGCCCACCAAAGAAAATCTTTCCTTAAACAAGCTATCATTGGTATAAGAGTTTCCAGGTCTTCAGAGTGTTGACACCAAAGGCATTTTAGGTACCATTGTAGTTTCCGCATATGCAGTCTGGCATAAGGAATGAGAGTAGAATGCAAGAAGCCATAAACCCCAGAGCTTGCAGGATTTTCCTTGCGGATAACTGGGGTCTGTTGGTTAGCTGAGAGAAACAGGCTGTCAGGTAGGTTTGTTTTGCTGGTGTAAGGAATGCCATCTGGGTTGGTGTCCAGGCTTGCTCCCAGGAATGTAATTTTTTGGGTGCGTACTAGTTTGAATTTCTTTTCGTTGATAGTAAACCTTAGGGAGGTCAGAAGGTCCTCTACAAAGGCCAGGTGCTTGATCAGCTTTTCCTGTCTACCTGAATTAGGCAGTCTAAGTATGGGTAAATTTGAATATTCCTTTGCCTGTAAAAAGCAATGATGGGAGCCAGACATTTTGTGAAAACTCAGAGCAGTGGATAAGCCAAAGGGAAGTGCAGAAAACTGAAAGTGCGGTGATCCTGCCCTGAAAGATATTTCCTGCATGATTCCCTGATTGGGATGTGTAGGTTGGCCTCTAAGGTCTAGGGGTCTAACCAAGCATCCTTGGACAGCACAGGTAGTAGTTGCTGGAGGGTTAGCATTTTGAATTTTGGTATCACCAGAAAGGTGTATAGAATGGATAGACAGAGGATGGGGTGCCAAGTGCCCTCTTTCCTAGGTACCAGGAAGACTATGGAGTACAAACCTTGGCCTGTCTGTTCTGCTGGAACATGCTCTAGTGCCCTCAGAGAGCAGGGAAAGGACATGATTTTTGGCCTCTGCTCATTGGTTTAGGGGAAGATCTGGGAACCCTTTTGGGGTTGGTAGAGTATGGAAAAAAAATCTGTGCCCCTGGGACACTATGTTGAGGATCCAGCAGTCATTGGTAATGGTGGCCCAGGTGCTTGCGTGGAAGGAGAGTTTTCCTCCTAGGGGCAAGTGCAGGTGGGCAGAGGAAGGGAGTGGAAGTGTAAAGTCATTGAGTTCTTACCATGAGGGGGTGGCTTAGTTCTCCCTGGTTTTGAAGATGAGGAACTCCATTGCTTAGAACTCTGCATTTCCTGGGACTGCTGTATGGGGTGGGGGGGGGGGGGGGCTTGCTTCTCCAGGGTCTGGGCTGAGCTGACCTGAAGGGGGCAGGAAAGGACCAGTGCTTAGAGGGACAATGTCTACTGAACCTGGGTGGCTGGACCTGCAGGAAGTCCTTAACTGCCTGCATAGATTTAAGCTTTTTCTTCCATCTTTTTTTAAGACCTCCTCTGCCTTGGTGCCAAATAAGTTGTCTTTATGCAAGGGTGCATCCAATAATTTGGATTTGACATGGTCTGGTAAAGGCTGTTACTTAAGCCAAGCATGCCTTCTAAGGACAGAACCAGTGATTGCTGCCCTGCAAGATGCTTCTAGGGTGTTAAAACCACATTGTAAGGTGTGCTTAGTTACTTAACTTGCAGAATGCATTAACTCTTGTAACTATTTTCTGCACAAGCAGGAATAGAAGATATTTTTTGTTTGAGGAGTTCCATGGTAAGTTGCTGAAATTTTTGCATATGGAACTGATAATTTACTACTCTAATAGCAAGAGTAGCAGAGGTTTATACTTTTTTACCCATCTGTCTAATAGGTTCACAGGTTGGTACTAGGCTATCGGCCCTAGGGCCTATACAAACCTAGCCATAACAATCCCCTGGATATTTCTTCCCACAATATTTACTTCTCTGTACCACTGTCTAGCAGGGTGACTGACATGATCCCTGGGATGAATTTCCTATCTCCCATCCAATCAAGGTTCTTTTTTTTTTTTTTTAGAGGGCCAATGAGGTGCTCTGCTTGACATGTATGGGCAGTCTATTCCAGAGTATGGGGAGTCTCTGGGTCAGGAACCTATCCCTCCAGCAAGTTTTGTTCATTGTGATGACAAGGTTTAGATCCCCGGAGTGTGTGGCTCTGAGGGACTGGGATTTCTTTAAGTGGAGCATGTCCAATAGCTCAGGGTTTGACATGGCCTTGTATGTTAAGCAGAGATCGCCTCTGAGAAGACGATATGCCACAGAGTATAGCTGGAGTTTTTTTTAGACTGTCAGCATATGGCATCTGCTTTAGGCCTGTGATTCTTTTAGTGAGGTATTTCTGTGGCCTTTCCAGCTGTTGCAGATATCTTGTGAGGTACATACCAGACAGGGTATTATACTCTATAATGGGTCTAATGAGGGATGAGTACAGTGGGACAATGACCTCCTTTTTTCTGGATAAAAAGCCCTTAGTGATGAGGTGTGCCACACAAAAGGATTTCCTGACTGTTGTGGCAATGTGTATCGAAAGTGAGATCACTGTCCACCTGTGTCGATAAGTCTCTCATCACACTTTCGATGTTTAGTGTACTGCCACCTATGTGGTAATTCATGGGTACATGTTTTTTTCCAAAGGGGATAACTATACATTTCTTGGCATTAAGCTTGAACCTATGGCTCTGACACCAGGCATCTGTTTCTGTAAGGCCCTTTTGTAGAATATCCACATCATTTGGGGATTCAATAATGGCTCCCAGTTTGCAGTCATCTGCAAACTTTGTTAGCCAGAGTCCCTTAGTGTTAGCCTGTACTTCAGAGACGTAGATGCCAAACAAGAGTGGCCCCAGGACTGAACCTGGAGGTACGCCACTTGTCTGGTGATGGATTTGGAGGCTACTTTTACAGTCTGGGCTTGGTCAGTAAGCCAGTTGGCAACCCATCGAGTGACTTAGGGATTTATGCCCAGCTTAGTAAGTTTATTTATGACTCCAGAGTGGGGGATGGTGTCGAAGGCCTTGGCGAGGTCCAGATAGGCTGTGTGGACCGCCTTACCCTCGTCCACAGCTCTGGAGACTGATTTGAATAAGTCAATTAGGGTCAGGAGACAAAATCGGCCCTTCACAAACCCAAACTGGGTGGGGTCCAGTGTTTGAAGGTTGCCAATGTCTTTGTTTATAAGTTCCATAATGCGTCCCATGCCCTTGCAGATCAGGCTCATCAGACTGATGGGGTGGTAGTTCCAGAGATTCAAGGCGGATCCCCCCTTGTGAAGTGGGATAACTGTAGCTGTGCGCCACTCAGTGGCCACGAAGCCTGAGGTGAGGCTATGATTAAACATGACACTTAGGTGAGGTGCCAGTTCATTTTGTAGTTCATGTAGTACACAGCCTGGGATGTCATCTGGTCCCATGGATGCTGTATTCTTAGCTTTGGAGAGTGCGGTTTCTACCTGTGTGGCCGTGATTACCGGAATTTGGCAATCTTTTGGTACTGAGATGGGCCCTTTAGGGGGTGAGAGGGGGGTGAAGTTGGCACTAGATCTGCCAGGATAGTGGCAATATCCTTGGGATCAGCAAATTTAATGCCATTCTGTTGAAGCTCAGAACAGATCTGAGCATTGCCATTTAGATTCTTGACATAACTATAGAATGCCTTGTGGTTGTCTTTGGAATCTTGGCAATTTTATTTTCGTAACTAGCTTTTGAGGATTTTATGAGGAATCTCAGCTTCTTACTGAGGCTGGTGAGGGAGTTTTTTTGCATCCTGGGATTTTCCTCTTCTGCAATAGTTTCTTCCTTCTGTTGTATAGTTTGTTTATAGCAGGGGACCAACAAGATTGGCTTCCTTTTTTTGGAGGAGTGCATCTTGGCTCTATATGGGATGGCACGATTCATGCACAAGTGGATGTGCTCGTACAGTGCCTTAGTGTAGGATTCTGCAGTCAAACTTTCAGATCCTGTCTCCATGGGTGTCATTAAGTTTGTCACTTCCGACTTCAGTAGCATGAAGTTGGCTTTGGAGAAGTTTAAGGAGGATTCCACTTCTGACTTCAGTAGCATGAAGTTGGCTTTGGAGAAGTTTTTTAAGGAGGATTCCTTACTGGGGGGTGAGATGTGGATGTCAAGGGTGATTTGCTTATGGTCAGACCTGACCAATGAAGGGGTGACCACTGGTGTGGAGCATCTATCTTCCACGTTGGCAATGCCCAGGTCTAGGATATTGGAGCCCCTGCCCCAATGCTTGGGAATCCCTATCTGTGGGGGTGGAATTCTTAGCAGAAGTTGCTTTAATTCCTTTAGGTCCTTGATAACCTGAGGGTTAGCAGTAGGATTTTTGAAAAGAAATTTGAGAGTCAGTGACTATATTACCAGTCAGGTTTCCTGGGAGCAGGAGGGAGGGTGTCAGGAGTCTAGCTAAATTCCGTAAGAACATCATCCACAACATCCAGGACAGGAGGAATGGCCAGAGGTTTGTGCTGTGGAAGATCTAAGAATTCCCAGAGTCTCTTTTTAGAGCGAGTGTAGTCCTGACATTCCCACTGGAAATGCTCCCTTAAAGTATGCAGGGTTTCCCCAAAGGAAAAGTCCTTGGGTGGAGAGGCTGAAGGAATGGATTCCTCTGCATCAGAATCCTCATAAGCAGAGAGGGGTTGGATGTCTTCATATTCAGTTGCATCAGAGTCATCGGATTCCTGTTCAGAGAAAACTGAGGACAAATCTCTCTTTTGGAAGGGGTAGCTCGGCTTCCCCTGATCAGCATTATAAGGTCTTCCGCCATTTTAAGCATTTGATACTGAGGCATGGAAGCAGGTGCCTGTGACTGGGGTGGTTTCTTGGGTGTGGTTTGTACCCTGGGCCTTAGAAACTCAGTAGTTTTCGAAGGAGCGGTAGATGCAAAAGACGACGTCGGCCTGTGTCGAGAACCAGTAGTGCAAAGTACTTCCTTGGAAGCCAGTGCCTTCTCAGCAGCTCCAGAACCATCCAAGGTAGAGACATCCACAGGATCCTTAGTCGATGAAGACTCTCGCGGCATACTCCAAAAGGGTCTCGGTAGTGGCCTGTAAATCCACAGAAGCGGGCATCAGGGGCTGCAAAAGCGCCTCACTGAGGATCGGAGAACTGACTACTAGCTTAACGGAAGCGTTGTCGGCAGGTTTGGACCTGTGCAGACTTTATCCTTACTTTTTCAGAAGATCTGCTGTCAGATGGCTAACTGAAGCCATATCGGAATTCGAGAACTGAAAGCTAAAATATCTAGCTACAATAAGGGGCTCGACAACGTACAATTCTGGCACTGAATAAATCAAAAAAGCATCATGATCTTTGCCTAAGCAAGTGATGTAGTAAGACTGAAAGTCTCTGTGTGGTATTTGCTTTACACAGGCAAGACATTAACTTTTTTTGACATAAGTTAGAACAAGAAAAAAAGGATGCCCAACAGGGTACTTAGCTTTAGAAGACAAACTTCAATTCAGAAAACAAAAACTCTGGTAGCAGCAAACAAGCACTCATGCGAAAGGTTTTTGCTTCGGGCTCCTTGGCAATAAAGACTGATGTAATGGCGTCGGCTACCTTATTGTATATTACCGACGACCTGACGTCAGTCCTGGAGCGAAGGCAACCGACAAAGAAATACTAAGCCTCTGGTATTCGGGCCAAATGAGGGCTACCCTGGCAGGGATAACCCAAATGTGATGACTGCAACAGTGAAACACTACTGTGTTCTTCATGTTTCACTGTTGCAGTCATCACGTGAGTTGATTCCCAAAGCTGAGGAAATGGGTGGAGGCAGTCAAAGAAACTAGGGGCTGGCTAGGATGCCCTGCAAGACAGTAGAGGCAAACCCTGCCCTGGATTTGAAGATAGGCAGGTGGTAATGTTTTGTAAAAATGTGAACAGATGTCAGCTTCCAGGATGTCCCTGGTGAGGACTCCTCTGAGGAAAGCTGCAGAGGTGGAGGCTGCTCTAGTGGAGTGAGTCCTGAGCCCCTCCCCTTGCAGGGAGGCTTTCCGTGTTGTTTGTAGCAGAAATGGATGCAGTGTGTTATACATTTGGAAATGGCTCATTTTGAGATGGCTTTGCCCTCTGTCCCTGCAGCAAAGGTAACCAGCAATTGATCAGACTTTCTGAAGGATTCAGTCCTGTCTAGGTAAAATCTGAGCTGTCTGTGCACATCTACGGAGTGCAGGATACTTTTCCTCCTTGTTTTGTGGGTTAGGAAAAAAGGTGGGCAAATGAATGGATTAGTTGAGAGCCACACTGGACACCACCTTGGCCAAAATAGGATGGGTTAGTCCTGAGGAATACCCTGTCAGCATGGAAGATGAAGGGTCCTACAGCCATGAGTGCTTGCAGCTCGAAGACCCTTCTGGCTGAAGGGATGCCCAGAAGGAAAGCAGTCTTCCAGGAGAGAAATTTTAGCTCTGCTGAAGAGGCTGGTTCGGGGTAGGGGGGTTGGGGGGGTAGGGTGAACTTTTCCAAAACAAAGTTAAGGTCCCAAGCTGGGGTTGGTGCTCTTCTGAGTGGCCTCAAATTGCTAGCCCCTATTAGGAACTATTTGATCAAAGGGTGTGATAAAAGGGGCTGCTCAGTGGGAAAATGAGCAGCGATAGCATTGGCATGAATGTTATTATAGGAAAAAGAGAGGCCACTGTGTAGCAGGTCAGCTAAGTATTTCAGGATGAGAGGGAGGGGAGGGTTGTGCCATATTGGCTCCCTTAGCCAGAATCCAGGTGCAGAACCCCTTTTCCATTTGTCAGCATAAGACTTTCTAGTGCTAGGCCATCTGTGCAAGGGCGTCCGGCCTCGCGTACAACATCTACAACCTGTTCACAGAGTTTGGCAGATTGATTGGGGGTTAGGGAATAAGCCAAGATGCTAAACTGAGTGTCTAATTGGGAATACATGAATTTCCCTTCCCTCTGGGTCAGGTTTGGGATCTGAGGAAAATGCCATGGTGGCAGTGGGGACAGGCTATGCACCAAGGGGTACCAGTGGTGGCGAGGCCAGTCTGGAGCTATAAGAATTCTCCTTTATTTTGAGCAGTACCCTGGAGACATGAGGTAGTAGAGGAAAGGCATAAACTAATTGACTGAGGGGAAGGACAGAGCATCCGCTATTAAGCCATGCAGTGATGCTCCCTGGTGCAGAACTTGCTGAACTGATGGCTGGTGTGAGGCAGAGATGTCAATGTTCGGGGTGCCCCATTTCTGAGTTACTAGGATGAAGGTTCTTCTGTTGAGCTGCCACTCATATGGGTCCAGAAGATTTCTGCTTAAGAGGTCTGACAGAGTTGAGAGAACCTGGTAGTTATTGCGCTAACAGGTGGAGATGCATGGCAGAGGCTATGTGCCACAGGGCCATGGCCAGCCTACATAGAAGGTAGAAGCGAGTTCTTCCCAGCTTGTTGATATACAATATCACAATGGTGTTCTGTTTTGATCATGAGAGCCTCTGGGGGGGGGGGGCTTGAAAGTTATCAATGCGTGCTGGACAGCTCTCTCTTTTTGGTTGATGTGTAGATGGATTTGCTGTGGGCTCCATTGGCCCTGTATGCACCTTTCGTCCAGGTGTGCACCCCAGGCATAGTCTGATGTGTCTATGGTGAGGGTTTGGGAGGCGGGGTGGTGGTAAGAAAGATAGTCCCTTGTTGTGGGAGCATGCTGTTGCCCACCAAAGAAAATCTTTTCTGAGGCAAGGTATTATAGGCACAAGAGTCTCTAGGTCTTTAGAGTGTTGACACCAAAGGCTTTTTAGGTGCCACTGAAGTTTCCTCATATGCATTTTGGCATATGGAATGAGCAGAATGCAAGATGCCATGAATTCCAGAGTTAGCAGGATTTTCCTTGCAGATAGCTGGGTCTGGTGGCTCGCTGAGAGAAGTAGGCTGTCAGGAAAGTTTGCTTTGCTGGAGTAAGGAATGCCATCTGGGATGCTGCGTCAAGGCTTGCTCCTAGGAATAATCCTTTTTGTGGGTGCCTGCTTGGATTTCTTTTCATTGATTGTGTATCCTAGGGAGGTTAGTAGGGACTTTACAAAGTCCAGGTGCTTGAGCAGCTTTTCCTGGCTGTCTGCCTGAATTAGACAGTCGTCTAAGTAGGGGGTAAATCTGAATACTCCTTTATCTGCAAAAGGGAATGGCCGGAGCCAGACATTTTGTGAAACCTCTGGGAGCAGTAGACAAGCCAAAGGAAAGCGCAGAGAAAGTACAGTTGTGTACACTTAACATAAATGAAGATGCTCAAGTGTATTCAATGTTGCAGTCATCACATTTGGGTTATCCTGCCAGGGGTAGCCCTCAGTCGGCCCGAATACCAGCTGCTTAGTATTTCTGCGTCGGATGCCGTCACTCCATGACTGACGTTAGGTCGCCAGGGGTATAAAATCAGGAAGCCGACGCCATTACTTCAGTTTTTCTTGCCCTGTCAGGAGCCCCAAAATAGGAAGCTAGGTTATGGTGGAAGACCACCAGTAGAAAGAAAATAACAAAAATTTCCTGTAAGGAGAGAGGGAGGGAGAGAAGACAAGGGGGGTGGACTGAGGGAAACCAGGACTGCAACAGGGAATACACGCAAACATCCATACTTGTGGCAAGTGTACACAACTGTACTATGCTCTTCATGTTTCACTGTCGCAGTCTTCACATTTGGGTTGATACCCAACTGAAAAGGGTGGTGGCAGTGAAGAAGACTGGGGGCTGACTAGGGTACCCTGCAAGACTGCGGTGGCAAAGCCTGTCCTGGATTTGGAAAAGATAGGCTGGAGGTAATGCTTGGTGAATGTAGTTCATAGATTAGTACTAGACTAACTGCCCTTTTGGGCCATTTGGAGCCTAGCCATTTACCCTATGTGAGAATCAAACCCTGCACATTGTGTCTTTAAGGTAAACACCTTAACCATTATGCCTTCTCCATGTAAAAACAGATGTCCATGTTGCAGCCTCCAGAATGTCCCTGGTGGGGACCCCTCTGAGAAAAGCTGCAGAGGTGGAGGTTACCCTGGTGGAATGTGTCCTGACAGCCTTTGGGGGCAGTTTCCCATGCGGTTTGTAGCAAAAATGGATGCAGTGTGCTATCCATTTGGAGATTGTTTGGATATGGCCTTGACCTCTGCCCCTGCTGCAAAGCTGACAAGCAATTGACAAGCAATTTATCAGTTTTTCTAAAAGATTTAGCCCTGTCCAGATAGAATCGGAGCCGCTTGTGCACATCTAGTTTTGTGGGTTACGAAAAAAGGTGAATGGATTGGTCGAGAGCCACACTGGACACCACTTTAGGCATGAAGGATGGGTTAAGTCCTGAAGGAGACCAAGTCAGCATGGAAAATGATGAAGGGTTCTACAGCCATGGGTGCTTGCAGCTCTAATACTCTTCTAGCTGAAATGATGGCCAGAAGCAAGGCTGTCTTACAAGAGAGGAATTTTAACTCTGCTGAAGCTGCATGTTTAAACAGGGGGGGGGGTAAAGGTTCGAAGCTGGGGTAGGAGCTCTTCTGGGAGGCCTTAAGTTGCTAGCCCCTCTTAGGAACTGTTTGATGAGAGGGTGTGAGAAGAGAGGTGGCTCTGCTGTAATGAGCACAGATGGCAGAGGCATGAATTTTAATAGAAGAGAAGGATAGACCCCTGTGTAATAGGTCTGCCAAGTAATCCAGGATGAGAGATAGGGAGGGCTGTGCTGTTCCAGCTCCTTCAGCCGGAATCCAGGTGCAAAACCTTTTCCACTTGTCAGCATAGGATTTTCTAGTGCTGGGGCGTCTGCCCTCACGTATAACATCTAGAACTTGTTTGCTTAGGCTGACATCTAGAGGAGAGGTCAGGGAATAAGCCAGGCTTCCAGGTTGAGGGTCTACAATTGGGGATGCATGAATTCTCCATTCCTCTGGGTCAGGAGTGCTGGGAATTGAGGCAGGTGGCAGGGGTGAGACTGCGCAGTAGTGGTTACCAGTACTGGCATGGCCAATCTGAGGCAATCAGAATTACCCTCCATTTTTCCTCCCTTATTAGCAGTACCCTTGAAATGAGAGGTAGAGGGGAAAACGCATAGACCAGAGAGGTTCACCCACTGGAAGGATAGAACATCCACTTTCCAGGCATTGCTGGGAGGTCCCTGGCACAGAATTTGCTGAGCTGATGACTGGAGCGGGAGGCAAGGAGGTCCACCTTCGGGGTTCCCCATTTCTGGGTTACTAGGGTGAAAGTTCTGTGGTCTAGCTGCCACTCCTGTGGGTCTAGCAAGTTTCTGCTCAAGTTGTCTGCCAGAGAGTTTAGGGAGCCTGGCAGGAATTGTTAGCAGGTGTAGTTGCATGGCTGAGGCAGTATGCCAAAGGGTCATGGCAAGCCTGCAGAGAGGATAAGACTGAGTCCCTCCCCGCTTGTTGATATACCACATTACTGTGGTTGTTGTCTGTTTTGATAATTAGAGGCCCCGGGGAGAGAAGGGGTCTGAAAGCTGTCAGGGCATGCTGAACATCTAGCATCTCTTTTTCGATGATGTGCAGATGTATTCGATTTAGGCGATTTAGGCTGCAATGGCCATGAATTCACTTGCCGTCTAGGTGTGCACCCCAAGCATAGTCTGATGCATCTGTGGTGAGGGTCTGAGCGGCGTGCTGTCGTCAGAAGGCAAGTCCCTTGTTGTGGTTGCATGCTGCTGCCCTCCACAGAAAATCTTTCCTTAGACAAGGTATAAATGGTATGAGAGCTTCCAGGTCTTGAGAGTGTTGACAAAAGCTTTATAGGTACCACTGTAGTTTCCTCATAGGCAGTCTGGCATATGGAATGAGTAGAATTCAGGACGGCCATGAACCCTAGAGGTTGTAGGATTTTCCTTGCAGATAATTTTGTGAGTAATCCTCGGTAGATTTGCTAGTTGAAGGGCCAAGGC